>NW_027648631.1:0-60000 GCF_051294905.1 Botryllus schlosseri
CTAACCCTAACCCTAACCCTAACCCTAACCCTAACCCTAACCCTAACCCTAACCCTAACCCTAACCCTAACCCTAACCCTAACCCTAACCCTAACCCTAACCCTAACCCTAACCCTAACCCTAACCCTAACCCTAACCCTAACCCTAACCCTAACCCTAACCCTAACCCTAACCCTAACCCTAACCCTAACCCTAACCCTAACCCTAACCCTAACCCTAACCCTAACCCTAACCCTAACCCTAACCCTAACCCTAACCCTAACCCTAACCCTAACCCTAACCCTAACCCTAACCCTAACCCTAACCCTAACCCTAACCCTAACCCTAACCCTAACCCTAACCCTAACCCTAACCCTAACCCTAACCCTAACCCTAACCCTAACCCTAACCCTAACCCTAACCCTAACCCTAACCCTAACCCTAACCCTAACCCTAACCCTAACCCTAACCCTAACCCTAACCCTAACCCTAACCCTAACCCTAACCCTAACCCTAACCCTAACCCTAACCCTAACCCTAACCCTAACCCTAACCCTAACCCTAACCCTAACCCTAACCCTAACCCTAACCCTAACCCTAACCCTAACCCTAACCCTAACCCTAACCCTAACCCTAACCCTAACCCTAACCCTAACCCTAACCCTAACCCTAACCCTAACCCTAACCCTAACCCTAACCCTAACCCTAACCCTAACCCTAACCCTAACCCTAACCCTAACCCTAACCCTAACCCTAACCCTAACCCTAACCCTAACCCTAACCCTAACCCTAACCCTAACCCTAACCCTAACCCTAACCCTAACCCTAACCCTAACCCTAACCCTAACCCTAACCCTAACCCTAACCCTAACCCTAACCCTAACCCTAACCCTAACCCTAACCCTAACCCTAACCCTAACCCTAACCCTAACCCTAACCCTAACCCTAACCCTAACCCTAACCCTAACCCTAACCCTAACCCTAACCTAACCCTAACCCTAACCCTAACCCTAACCCTAACCCTAACCCTAACCCTAACCCTAACCCTAACCCTAACCCTAACCCTAACCCTAACCCTAACCCTAACCCTAACCCTAACCCTAACCCTAACCCTAACCCTAACCCTAACCCTAACCCTAACCCTAACCCTAACCCTAACCCTAACCCTAACCCTAACCCTAACCCTAACCCTAACCCTAACCCTAACCCTAACCCTAACCCTAACCCTAACCCTAACCCTAACCCTAACCCTAACCCTAACCCTAACCCTAACCCTAACCCTAACCCTAACCCTAACCCTAACCCTAACCCTAACCCTAACCCTAACCCTAACCCTAACCCTAACCCTAACCCTAACCCTAACCCTAACCCTAACCCTAACCCTAACCCTAACCCTAACCCTAACCCTAACCCTAACCCTAACCCTAACCCTAACCCTAACCCTAACCCTAACCCTAACCCTAACCCTAACCCTAACCCTAACCCTAACCCTAACCCTAACCCTAACCCTAACCCTAACCCTAACCCTAACCCTAACCCTAACCCTAACCCTAACCCTAACCCTAACCCTAACCCTAACCCTAACCCTAACCCTAACCCTAACCCTAACCCTAACCCTAACCCTAACCCTAACCCTAACCCTAACCCTAACCCTAACCCTAACCCTAACCCTAACCCTAACCCTAACCCTAACCCTAACCCTAACCCTAACCCTAACCCTAACCCTAACCCTAACCCTAACCCTAACCCTAACCCTAACCCTAACCCTAACCCTAACCCTAACCCTAACCCTAACCCTAACCCTAACCCTAACCCTAACCCTAACCCTAACCCTAACCCTAACCCTAACCCTAACCCTAACCCTAACCCTAACCCTAACCCTAACCCTAACCCTAACCCTAACCCTAACCCTAACCCTAACCCTAACCCTAACCCTAACCCTAACCCTAACCCTAACCCTAACCCTAACCCTAACCCTAACCCTAACCCTAACCCTAACCCTAACCCTAACCCTAACCCTAACCCTAACCCTAACCCTAACCCTAACCCTAACCCTAACCCTAACCCTAACCCTAACCCTAACCCTAACCCTAACCCTAACCCTAACCCTAACCCTAACCCTAACCCTAACCCTAACCCTAACCCTAACCCTAACCCTAACCCTAACCCTAACCCTAACCCTAACCCTAACCCTAACCCTAACCCTAACCCTAACCCTAACCCTAACCCTAACCCTAACCCTAACCCTAACCCTAACCCTAACCCTAACCCTAACCCTAACCCTAACCCTAACCCTAACCCTAACCCTAACCCTAACCCTAACCCTAACCCTAACCCTAACCCTAACCCTAACCCTAACCCTAACCCTAACCCTAACCCTAACCCTAACCCTAACCCTAACCCTAACCCTAACCCTAACCCTAACCCTAACCCTAACCCTAACCCTAACCCTAACCCTAACCCTAACCCTAACCCTAACCCTAACCCTAACCCTAACCCTAACCCTAACCCTAACCCTAACCCTAACCCTAACCCTAACCCTAACCCTAACCCTAACCCTAACCCTAACCCTAACCCTAACCCTAACCCTAACCCTAACCCTAACCCTAACCCTAACCCTAACCCTAACCCTAACCCTAACCCTAACCCTAACCCTAACCCTAACCCTAACCCTAACCCTAACCCTAACCCTAACCCTAACCCTAACCCTAACCCTAACCCTAACCCTAACCCTAACCCTAACCCTAACCCTAACCCTAACCCTAACCCTAACCCTAACCCTAACCCTAACCCTAACCCTAACCCTAACCCTAACCCTAACCCTAACCCTAACCCTAACCCTAACCCTAACCCTAACCCTAACCCTAACCCTAACCCTAACCCTAACCCTAACCCTAACCCTAACCCTAACCCTAACCCTAACCCTAACCCTAACCCTAACCCTAACCCTAACCCTAACCCTAACCCTAACCCTAACCCTAACCCTAACCCTAACCCTAACCCTAACCCTAACCCTAACCCTAACCCTAACCCTAACCCTAACCCTAACCCTAACCCTAACCCTAACCCTAACCCTAACCCTAACCCTAACCCTAACCCTAACCCTAACCCTAACCCTAACCCTAACCCTAACCCTAACCCTAACCCTAACCCTAACCCTAACCCTAACCCTAACCCTAACCCTAACCCTAACCCTAACCCTAACCCTAACCCTAACCCTAACCCTAACCCTAACCCTAACCCTAACCCTAACCCTAACCCTAACCCTAACCCTAACCCTAACCCTAACCCTAACCCTAACCCTAACCCTAACCCTAACCCTAACCCTAACCCTAACCCTAACCCTAACCCTAACCCTAACCCTAACCCTAACCCTAACCCTAACCCTAACCCTAACCCTAACCCTAACCCTAACCCTAACCCTAACCCTAACCCTAACCCTAACCCTAACCCTAACCCTAACCCTAACCCTAACCCTAACCCTAACCCTAACCCTAACCCTAACCCTAACCCTAACCCTAACCCTAACCCTAACCCTAACCCTAACCCTAACCCTAACCCTAACCCTAACCCTAACCCTAACCCTAACCCTAACCCTAACCCTAACCCTAACCCTAACCCTAACCCTAACCCTAACCCTAACCCTAACCCTAACCCTAACCCTAACCCTAACCCTAACCCTAACCCTAACCCTAACCCTAACCCTAACCCTAACCCTAACCCTAACCCTAACCCTAACCCTAACCCTAACCCTAACCCTAACCCTAACCCTAACCCTAACCCTAACCCTAACCCTAACCCTAACCCTAACCCTAACCCTAACCCTAACCCTAACCCTAACCCTAACCCTAACCCTAACCCTAACCCTAACCCTAACCCTAACCCTAACCCTAACCCTAACCCTAACCCTAACCCTAACCCTAACCCTAACCCTAACCCTAACCCTAACCCTAACCCTAACCCTAACCCTAACCCTAACCCTAACCCTAACCCTAACCCTAACCCTAACCCTAACCCTAACCCTAACCCTAACCCTAACCCTAACCCTAACCCTAACCCTAACCCTAACCCTAACCCTAACCCTAACCCTAACCCTAACCCTAACCCTAACCCTAACCCTAACCCTAACCCTAACCCTAACCCTAACCCTAACCCTAACCCTAACCCTAACCCTAACCCTAACCCTAACCCTAACCCTAACCCTAACCCTAACCCTAACCCTAACCCTAACCCTAACCCTAACCCTAACCCTAACCCTAACCCTAACCCTAACCCTAACCCTAACCCTAACCAGTTTCCTTTCGCTCTCGGGTCTCGTACCGCCCGTCAACTCGCGCTCGCGTTAGACTCCTTGGTCCGTGTTTCAAGACGGGTCGGGAAGGTGGCCGACACGTCCGCGGACCCCGTGCGCGAGGCGAACGCCCGACCCCGACGACGCGGCCGCCGCCGGCACCGCGAACGGTACCGCCGACGCCCGACGCCCGACGGGGCCGCGCGAACGCCCGCCGCCTCCGGAGAGGCGGCGCGCGCGGCGCCGTCACCTCGGCCCCCGGCCGGCGTTCCGCGCGCCCGGCTGTAACACCGCCGCCCGCGAGGGCGACGGCCACCTTCCGAGCGCGCTTCTCTCCGACCGCGAGCCGGTCGCGGCCCGCCCGCGCGGCTGGTGCGCCGGTGCGTCGCGCGCGCCCCGACGAGGACGGGGCTCGCGCCTCCGCCCGTCGCCGCGACGCGCCTCCGCGCCCGACTGAAAGCCGCCCGGTCCCGGACGGGCCCTCCCGTTTACCTCTCGACGGTTTCACGTACTTTTGAACTCTCTCTTCAAAGTGCTTTTCAACTTTCCCTCACGGTACTTGTTCGCTATCGGTCTCGCGACCGTATTCAGTCTTAGATGGAGTTTACCACCCGCTTCAGGCTGCATTCTCAAACAACCCGACTCCGGGAAGGGCCTTAGCGGCGGCGGCGCGCGCCCTCGCGGGCCTGACACCCTCGCGGGGGAGAGGCCTCGATCAGAAGGACTTCGGCGCCCGCCGGCCGTCGCAGGGGCTCTTCCTTACGTCACATTCCGGCGCGCTTCGAGAACGCGCGGGTTCGACGCTGGACGTGTCCCGCTTCACTCGCCGTTACTCGGGGAATCCCCGTTGGTTTCTTTTCCACCGCTTAATAATATGCTTAAATTCAGCGGGTAGCCTCGCCTGAACTCAGGTCGAAGTCGTACCTCTGCCGGCGCCTCGTCGGCCGCCGGTCACCGCCGCGCGCCTCGCCGGTGGCCGCACCGCCCAAAGCCGCGCCGCGCTCCGACCGCCAGTACCGCGCCCGGAGGCGCGATCGCAACGGCGGCCGAGTCGCGGAGCGACCGGGTCCGGCCCCGACGCCAGCGCGCGCCGGTCTACCTCGGAGCGACGGGCCTCGCGGCCCGACGCCCAAACTCCCAGGCTCGCATTCGCCGCGGGCGGCTCCTACCAAAGCCGCCTCGCGCATCTTATCACGCCGACCCTGAGGCAGACGCGGCGCCGGGATTTGCCCGACGCCGCAATTTGCGTTCGGAATATCGACGTTCAATGTGTTCTGCAATTCACATTACTTCTCGCACTTAGCTGCGTCCTTCATCGACTCGCGAGCCTAGTGATCCACCGTCGAGAGTCGTACTCTCTTTGCTCGTATGACAACCGCATCGCGTCTCGCATCGTTTTCGTTCGCGGCGACTCGGACCCAGAGGTCTCAGCCGCCTCCGCGCCGACTCGCCCAAGGCCGACGCCACTTTAGAGCGTGCCCCGACGACGGCTTTCCCGGCCCGCCGTCGAACGCCTGCTCGATTTACAGTCTCGTTCGCGTTAACCGAGCGGCGCCCGCAGGCACCGCGACGCCGAGTCCTCGCGGACCCGGCGCCAGATCGAAGACACTTGAATTGAGGGGCGACCGCCGCGGCTCGCCACCAACGATAATGATCCTTCCGCAGGTTCACCTACGGAAACCTTGTTACGACTTTTACTTCCTCTAAACGATCAAGTTCGGTCGTCTTCCCGGCGCACCGCCGCGCCCGTCTCCGGGCACGCGACGGGGCCGGTCCGAGGATCTCACTAAACCGTTCAATCGGTAGTAGCGACGGGCGGTGTGTACAAAGGGCAGGGACGTAATCAACGCGAGCTGATGACTCGCGCTTACTGGGAATTCCTCGTTCGAGGGCAACAATTGCAAGGCCCTATCCCAATCACGGACGGGGTTCAACGGGTTACCCGGACCTCTCGGCCCGGGCGCACTCGCTGATCCGTCCAGTGTAGCGCGCGTGCGGCCCCGAACATCTAAGGGCATCACAGACCTGTTATTGCTCGATCTCGTGTGGCTAAACGCCACTAGTCCCTCTAAGAAGTTGGACGCCGACCGCCGAGGGTCGCGTAACTATTTAGCATGCCAGAGTCTCGTTCGTTATCGGAATTAACCAGACAAATCGCTCCACCAACTAAGAACGGCCATGCACCACCACCCACAGAATCAAGAAAGAGCTGTCAATCTGTCAATCCTTCCCGTGTCCGGGCCGGGTGAGTTTCCCCGTGTTGAGTCAAATTAAGCCGCAGGCTCCACTCCTGGTGGTGCCCTTCCGTCAATTCCTTTAAGTTTCAGCTTTGCAACCATACTTCCCCCGGAACCCAAAGACTTTGGTTTCCCGGAGGCTGCCGGCGAGGTCGTCATGGTAACGCCCGCCGATCGCCAGTTGGCATCGTTTATAGTCAGAACTAGGACGGTATCTGATCGTCTTCGGACCTCTGACTTTCGCTCTTGATTAAAGAAAACGTTCTTGGCGAACGCTTTCGCAGCTGCTCGTCTTCCGCCGGTCCAAGAATTTCACCTCTGACGGCAGAGTACGGACGCCCCCGGCCGTCCCTCTTAATCATTACCTCGCTCCCGCGAACGCCAACGAAACGAGACCGAGGTCCTATTCCGTTATTCCATGCGACACTATGCAGGCGGGCGGCCTGCTTTGAACACTCTAATTTTTTCAAAGTAAACTCGTCGGCCCGACCCGCGGCACCCGGTCAAGAGCACCGCGGGCGGCGCCGACAGGCGGAAATCGCGACGCCGGTGCACGCCCTGCGACGGACCGGCGCCGCGCGCTCTACATCCAACTACGAGCTTTTCAACCGCAACAACTTTAGCATACACTTTCGGAGCTGGAATTACCGCGGCTGCTGGCACCAGACTTGCCCTCCGATGGATACTCGACAAGAGTTTTAGAATGTACTCATTCCGATTGCGGGGCCTCGTTAGAGTCCCGCATCGTTATTTTTCGTCACTACCTCCCCGTGTCGGGAATGGGTAATTTGCGCGCCTGCTGCCTTCCTTGGATGTGGTAGCCGTTTCTCAGGCTCCCTCTCCGGAATCGAACCCTGATTCCCCGTCACCCGTTATCACAAAGGTAAGCCCGTAACCTACCTTCGAAAGTTGATAGGTCAGACACTTGAATGGTAGGTCGCCGCCGCGAAGGCGTGCGATCCGCGTGGTTATCCAGAGTCATCGAAAGAGACGGGCCCTCGCGGGCCCGGTCGGGTTCGAACCAATAAAAGCGCGCCTCCCGGAGTCGGCGCTCGGTCGCATGTATTAGCTCTGGAATTGCCACAGTTATCCACGTTAGCTCTCGCAAGGACCAAATAAACCAAGACTGATTTAATGAGCCGTTCGCAGTTTCACTTTACGTTCAGTTCGTACTTACACCTGCATGGCTTAATCTTTGAGACAAGCATATCACTACTGGCAGGATCAACCAGATATCTCTCGCGCACTGCGAGGCCCGCCCCTGGGCCGGGGGTCGGGCGTCGGGACCAAGGTGCCGCCGTTCACCGGCACCGGCGCCACCGCTCTCGGCGCCCGTCGCTCGCTCGCTCTCGATCGAAAAGACCGTTCTCGGGTCGCCCGCCGTCGTCGTCTCGTGGGACGCGGACGCCCACCGCACACCGCTTTATAGAATCTCTCGCGCTCGGAACCGAATCCGAGACGTACGCGAGGCCTGCCGCCGGGGCTCGGGCGCTGCTCTGCCGCGACGCGATGCACGGATAAGCGCCCGGAGCCGCCGCGGCGGACCGAGGACGTCGTGTTTGTATAGCGGGCCGTCCCGCTCTTTCGTTCCCGGAGGCAAGGGCCGCGAGGCCCAGCGGTTCACGAGGCATTTGCTTGACCAAGGTTTCTCGACGGCCGATTCTCTCCTCGGCGACGCCGCCAGGCTACGTAGGAAGGGTCTGGGCCGCGAGGCCCGAAAGACGACGCGTCGCGTCCGCCCTGCATTTATTGAGTCCGCTCTCCGGTATGCCTCATGGCTGTATGACAGGTGTAGGGTCACTATCATCCATATCCCGCCGTCTACGGCATACCGGGCAAGCTCGCTCTATGCAGCGCTTGGCGTCACGCAACGTTTAAACCCGCGACTCGAGGTTCGCCGACCCGTGATTAGTGCTTGCTTCGCACCCCCATATGTTTCGCTCCAACCGGTGACGACGGATCAATTCCGCCGCGCCGACAGCCCCTCTCGCCGGCAGATTCAACGTTTCGCGCCCGGCCTCCGATGAGGCGCCGGGCGCGCGCCCCTTCCTATATTAGTTTTTTTTCGGAAACCCTGGTGACTTTTTTCTACTTAGTCGTTTTTCAGGGCCGCACCCGGGCCGGGGGGCCGGAAAATTTTCGCCGGCCGAGAAAATTTTTTTTCCCGAAAAATAATTTTTTTTTCCGAAAAAATAAAAAATAATTAAAAAAAAAACTTTTCGAAAAAGCCTCCCACGGGACCCCTCACACGAAGTTTGGGGCCGATCCGACCAAGTATAGGCGTTTCGCCCGTGTTACGGTATGGGCCCCGTGTTAAGGTATGGGCGAGGTCGAAAAACGACTAAGTCCGAAAATTTCTTCGGAAAAAGTTGACTTTTTTTGCCGGCCAAAAGTCACCCGTGAGAGGCCCCACACGAAGTTTGGAGTCGATCGGACCGAGTCCGGCCGACCTACCGTATGTCCCCATGTTAAGGTATGGGCGAGGTGCGAAAAACGACTAAGTCCGAAAAAAAATTTTTTCACCTGAAAACCGTACGGGCGCGTTCCCCGCACTGTTTGAAGACGCCCCGCGAAGGAATTATCCCGATCCGACAAACGGCTCGGCCTCCAGAGCCGGTCAAAGGTCCGATTTGGGCGGCCTTTAACCGGAGATATCTCGGCTCCGGTAGCTCCGATTTCGACAAATTTTTTTTTTCCGGATTCGTCTCGCTGCGCCGCTTCCAACGAGGGGTCCCGCGTATGTCTGGCCCAAACAGGAGCCAAGCTATTCGCAAAAAACTCGTATCTCGGCTCCTGTGCGTCCTAGAGCTACGGGGATAGTCGAAATGGACTCCTGATGCCAAAGCGAGGGTGAAAATTTTTCTTTCTCGTGCGGCCTCCCGGCGACCGTAAAAGTGGCTAGCGGCGGTCTACGAGCTCCCACGAGTCCGTCGGTGTGCGGGAAATCGAAATCGAGGAAAAAAATTTTTCGACCTCGTCGGATTTTTTCCAAGTCCGAAATCCCCATACTTTAACACGGGGCCGAGATCGTAAAAAAGTTGGAGTCCGAAAAAAAATTTTTCGCCTAAAAACCACACGGGCGCGTTCCCCGCACTGTTTGAAGACGCCCCGCGAAGGAATTATCCCGATCCGACAAACGGCTCGGCCTCCAGAGCCGGTCAAAGGTCCGATTTGGGCGGGCTTTAACCGGAGATATCTCGGCTCCGGTAGCTCCGATTTCGACAAATTTTTTTTTTCCGGATTCGTCTCGCTGCGCCGCTTCCAACGAGGGGTCCCGCGTATGTCTGGCCCAAACAGGGGCCGAGCTATTCACAAAAAACTCGTATCTCGGCTCCTGTGCGTCCTAGAGCTACGGGGATAGTCGAAATGGACTCCTGATGCCAAAGCGAGGGTGAAAATTTTTCTTTCTCGTGCGGCCTCCCGGCGACCGGAAAAGTGGCTAGCGGCGGTCTACGAGCTCCCACGAGTCCGTCGGTGTGCGGGAAATCGAAATCGAAGAAAAAAATTTTTCGACCTCGTCGGATTTTTTCTAAGTCCGAAATCCCCATACTTTAACACGGGGCCGAGATCGTAAAAAAGTTAGAGTCCGAAAAAAAATTTTTCGCCTAAAAACCACACGGGCGCGTTCCCCGCACTGTTTGAAGACGCCCCGCGAAGGAATTATCCCGATCCGACAAACGACTCGGCCTCCAGAGCCGGTCAAAGGTCCGATTTGGGCGGGCTTTAACCGGAGATATCTCGGCTCCGGGTGGTCCGAATTCGATAATTTTTTTTTCCCGGATTTGTCTCGCTGCGCCGCTTCCAACGAGGGGTCCCGCGTGGGTCTGGCCCCAACAGGGGCCGAGCTATTCACGAAAAACTCGTATCTCGGCTCCTGTGCGTCCTAGAGCTACGGGGATAGTCGAAATGGACTCCTGATGCCAAAGCGAGGGTGAAAATTTTTCTTTCTCGTACGGCCTCCCGGCGCCCGGAAAACGGTGTATTCGCGATCTACGGGCTCCCACGAGTCCGCCGATGTGCGGGAAATCGGAATCGGAGAGAAAAAAAATTTCGACAATACTCGGATTTTTTCCAAGTCCGAACCCCCGGAAAAACGACAGAGTCCGAAATTTTCCCCGGCAAAAGTCGATCTTTCTCGCCGGCCAAAAGTATCCCTAGAGACCCCACACACGAAGTTTGGAATCGATCCGAGCAAGTCCGGCCGACCTACCGCGGGCCCCCATGGTATAGCATGGGCGAGGTCGAAAAACGACAGAGTCCGAAAAATTCCTCGGCAAAAGTCGATCTTTCTCGCCGGCCAAAAGTATCCCTAGAGACCCCGCACACGAAGTTTGGAATCGATCCGAGCAAGTCCGGCCGACCTACCGCGGGCCCCCATGGTATAGCATGGGCGAGGTCGAAAAACGACAGAGTCCGAAAAATTCCTCGGCAAAAGTCGATCTTTCTCGCCGGCCAAAAGTATCCCTAGAGACCCCGCACACGAAGTTTGGAGTCGATCCGAGCAAGTTCGGCCGACCTACCGTAGGCCCCCATGTTAAAGTATGGGCGAGGTCGAAAAACGACTAAGTCCAAAATTTTCCTCGGCAAAAGTTGATTTTTTTTGCCGGCCAAAAGTCATCCACGAGACCCCTCACACGAAGTTTGGAACCGATCCGAGCAAGTTCGGCCGACCTACCGTAGGCCCCCATGTTAAAGTATGGGCGAGGTCGAAAAACGACTAAGTCCAAAATTTTCCTCGGCAAAAGTTGATTTTTTTTGCCGGCCAAAAGTCATCCACGAGACCCCTCACACGAAGTTTGGAACCGATCCGAGCAAGTTCGGCCGACCTACCGTAGGCCCCCATGTTAAAGTATGGGCGAGGTCGAAAAACGACTAAGTCCAAAATTTTCCTCGGCAAAAGTTGATTTTTTTTGCCGGCCAAAAGTCATCCATGAGACCCCTCACACGAAGTTTGGAACCGATCCGAGCAAGTATAGGCGGTCCGCCCGTGTTATGGTATGGGCCCTATGTTAAGGTATGGGCGAAGTGCCAGAAACGACCAAGTCCGAAATCCCCATATTGTACGTGTGGGAGACCAGTAAGAGAGGTTGCCGCGTCTTGTAAGCCCTGCACCCGACCACCGCAGCGATATTCAGGCCCTGAATCAGTGTGACTGCTCCGCAATCGCCGGTCAAAAACCCGAAAAAATTGGGAAAAATCGCGAAAAACCGTGTTTCGGCGCGTACTGCTTCGTCGATGTCGCTCCCTGTCCTTGTCGGAGGCCCGTAAAAGCGGTCTGTCCCTGTTGTAGGCCCTGCACCAGACAACCACAGCGAAATTCAGGACCTCAAACAGTGTCACGGCCCCGTAATTGTCGCGCAAAATTCCAAAAATGGTCGAAAACCGTGTTTCGGCGCGTGCTGCTTCGTCGATATCGCTCCCTGTCCTTGTCGGAGGCCCGTAAAAGCGGTCTGTCCCTGTTGTAGGCCCTGCACCAGACAACCACAGCGAAATTCGGGACCTCAAACAGTGTCACGGCCCCGTAATTGTCGCGCAAAATTCCAAAAATGGTCGAAAACCGTGTTTCGGCGCGTGCTGCTTCGTCGATATCGCTCCCTGTCCTTGTCGGAGGCCCGTAAAAGCGGTCTGTCCCTGTTGTAGGCCCTGCACCAGACAACCACAGCGAAATTCAGGACCTCAAACAGTGTCACGGCCCCGTAATTGTCGCGCAAAATTCCAAAAATGGTCGAAAACCGTGTTTCGGCGCGTGCTGCTTCGTCGATATCGCTCCCTGTCCTTGTCGGAGGCCCGTAAAAGCGGTCTGTCCCTGTTGTAGGCCCTGCACCAGACAACCACAGCGAAATTCGGGACCTCAAACAGTGTCACGGCCCCGTAATTGTCGCGCAAAATTCCAAAAATGGTCGAAAACCGTGTTTCGGCGCGTGCTGCTTCGTCGATATCGCTCCCTGTCCTTGTCGGAGGCCCGTAAAAGCGGTCTGTCCCTGTTGTAGGCCCTGCACCAGACAACCACAGCGAAATTCGGGACCTCAAACAGTGTCACGGCCCCGTAATTGTCGCGCAAAATTCCAAAAATGGTCGAAAACCGTGTTTCGGCGCGTGCTGCTTCGTCGATATCGCTCCCTGTCCTTGTCGGAGGCCCGTAAAAGCGGTCTTTCCCTGTTGTAGGCCCTGCACCAGACAACCACAGCGAAATTCGGGACCTCAAACAGTGTCACGGCCCCGTAATTGTCGCGCAAAATTCCAAAAATGGTCGAAAACCGTGTTTCGGCGCGTGCTGCTTCGTCGATATCGCTCCCTGTCCTTGTCGGAGGCCCGTAAAAGCGGTCTGTCCCTGTTGTAGGCCCTGCACCAGACAACCACAGCGAAATTCGGGACCTCAAACAGTGTCACGGCCCCGTAATTGTCGCGAAAAATTCCAAAAATGGTCGAAAACCGTGTTTCGGCGCGTGCTGCTTCGTCGATATCGCTCCCTGTCCTTGTCGGAGGCCCGTAAAAGCGGTCTGTCCCTGTTGTAGGCCCTGCACCAGACAACCACAGCGAAATTCGGGACCTCAAACAGTGTCACGGCAGTAGTAAGGGTGGTATCGTTTCGTGCAGGCCAATCAAATTACGCCACGTCGCCTTAATTGCCACGCCTACATTGCCACATCATCCGCCCATTTTCATACCCTAAGGGTACATTCATCTGCTACGTCATCTGTGCCACATCATCATCAAGCGCCGCGCCTATAGTGCCACATCATCCATCCATTGCTATATCATCGCTGCATTGATTGCCGCATCTTGATAATTTTCTCAGATATTGTATTATGTGTATTTAGGACTAATATCATCCATCCATATTTTTTAAACTTGATTTTATGTGTACAAGTTACGGTTTCTGCAGTTTCCACATTTTACGACTTATGATTGCCGCGTCAAAACTTACATTGGCACTTTACTCAGTCTCCTTGAAATAGCATTGTATAGTGTACGAGTTCATTTTATTTCGAAAAAAGAGCATATCAATGATATCATTGATCGTTATTGCATCGATTCACTAGCTGAAATCCTCCAGATCGGTTGATGTTTCGAGGTACACCGCTTTGCTGCCGTCCGACACTGCGATCCGAGTTCTTGCGTTCGATCTGACCGTTTTGTTTGATGTAGCGATCACTGGCTTGTAGTATATACGATACGAGCGGAAGGTCGGGATTATGAACAACTACGCTAGGCGAATAGATGACGAATTCATCAGCTCGCAGTATAACCGCTACCTGTATAATGTTTGCATGTCGAGTATAAGGGTATTTAACTCGGCACTAAAATGCCAACGGAATAGCCGCAGGACCCGGTTCTCGTTGCTATAATTAAACGAACACCTTCGCCGCAGGTACGCGATCACCGACGTTATAATGATAGGGACAAATTAGCCGCATGAAAGCGAGTCTAATGAATATAACGACAGACAACAAGTTAGTTGAAAAGTAAAACTAATCGTGACCGATGCAAGACGGCGTGAAACAGCGCTTTCGCTCGATTCTTGTAGTGACCACAATTCATACGATTCAGTCCTTTTCATGTCACTAGAATAAGGGTGATTAAACCGACAGTGAAACGCCGCTTCACAATTGCAAGTTAGTGTAATGCAAATTTTACCCCTTCAAGGGTTATAAAAGTATGGACGGCAAAAGGTATAATTTTGGGTCGACATGGTGCCTTAGCTATCTATCAATAGGTATGTAATATTTGTTGAAATAGTTGCTATTGATCATAGACCAAGCTTGCTTTCAGAGCTGGAAACTAAACGCATATGAAAATTTACCTAGGTGTTCCCCACACGCATCAAATGTAGGCCTACTCAAGTGTTTATGAGGTGGCGAATAGTTCCACGGTTGTTGGCATGCAAGGACGTCACATAGAATTGTGGAGTTTTCTGTAAACTATAATCCAGTGATCTATTTTCAATCACTATATTTTTCATTAATCTAAACTAAGTACTGTTAGTAGGCAAACCCTAGGAAAGTATATCCTCTGATAAAAGCAGGAGTAATTTGTTATCCATGAAATAAATAGATGGTGCGACTCTAATGGACATAAAGAAATGAAAATTTTGTAAAGTAGATATTTTTCGGTATGCTAAATTCGGCTACGCGGTGCTAGACTTCTTGGCCGCATGAAATAGGATGTTTTAGCTTCAACCTCAACGCATTAGCACACCGAATTTAAATATAGGCGATAAATAATATACAGTAGCTCCAATTTTAATGAAAAAATAAAAATAAAAAAGCGTGAAAAATTGCATTTATCCTGGAACGCACCAAGAAAAACCGTATGAATTTGTAAAGTAGTTAGAAAACTACACTATTCCGCTACACTAAAGACTTAAACAATCCGGATTTTGTATGGTGTATACTAATTTTACATTGCGGAGTATTCAGTAAAGTTCAATCCAGTGAATTCGCGTAGGCTATGCATACAAATGAGGAAAGTTACATCAGCGCGTGTTAACTAGTTGTATTATGTAGCTTGCAATTCATGCAAGTTTCGAAATTTCCACACTGAGTCTTTTAAAATAGATAGAAACGAAAAAAAAAACTAATCGAAAAAATTTACGAAGTTTGGATGCGGCATATTTAGGTTTTCTAAAAATTATTCATACCCATGACTCGAAATATTGTTAACTAACTTATCATGTTCTGAAGTCTCATACATGCACCGACTCTGTGCATTCAATGTAGGGGTAGCTGACTTGGAGACAGAAAAACCTATATCGCAACACCGCAGTATGTGTGCGTGCAAAACGATACACAGTTATTTTTAGTGCCATCCGTACGACTTATGTTCAACTTGCAGTGCAACTGATGATTTATTTGCGACCGATGCATTAATGACTTTAATACTATGTACTTTAAATTATCCACACCTATGAGTCGAAATGTTGTTAAGTAACTCATGTTTTCAGCATAACCTAAAAGCAAAGTGGACGAATTTCCATGCGACCGATGCATTAATGACTTTAATACTATGTACTTTAAATTATCCACACCTATGAGTCGAAATGTTGTTAAGTAACTCATGTTTTCAGCATAACCTAAAAGCAAAGTGGACGAATTTCCATGTTGATCAAATACCCCAAACACTGCTTGCTTTCATAGTTAGTAATTAAGCGCATCACAGAATTTACCCAAAAAAGTCGGTACTCCGAAAATTTTGTAAAGTAGAGCTTTTGGCGTTGGACTTAAGTTCAAATGAACAAGTGTTCACGTAGGTTCGAGGTCTGAATGAGTCTTTTAAAGCATATAGAAACGAAAAAACTAATCTAAAAAATTTACGAAGTTTGGATGCGGCATATTTGGGTTTTTTAAAAATTATTTATACCCACGATTCGAGATATCGTTACAATGGAACTGGGTTGCCCGAGTGGTTAAGGCGTTGAACTTAAGCTTCAATGAACAGGTGTTCACGTGGGTTCGAACCCCACACCCAGTACGTCTTATAGGGGTTAGGATTTTTTGGATTCAAATTTTTCGCTATTTTTTCATGGCCATAAGTCATTCTGGACCGCGAAATTGTGTAGCATATACTAATTTACGATAGCGCATTTGTAATTCGTGCAAATACAGTAATATCATAGTTCTTGTAACAAATTTGTATGCGCACAATATATGTTTATCATAAGTCCCACACATTCATGATTTCGTCCTAGTTTGAGTTTTAGAAAATATTATACCCACATCGCGACATCTTTCAAAAACAAAACGATGGCCAATGCTTGAGAGAGCAAATTTGCTATTTTTCATTGCCAAATATTGTGCTTTCAATTCACACATGGATTATCGGCAATATAATTTTACTTAACATATTTCTTTCAATTCCAGGCCTATTCAGTCCAATTAACGGCCACAAAGCTGAGTCCTCGACATCTCATACTAGCGCACCATGAAAATGGCGACCTGCAGTCATGGATCGTGGCGAATGGCTTCCGCATAAAGGGATCGTCTCACAATGAAGCGACACCATTTGAGATGGTGCTGGATCTTCTCTATTATGTTTGTGACCTCACATATCCAAAAGTTTTCCAGATACTCTCAATTTTGGATGAAATATTCGAGCGACATCGAACTGTCCTAAACGCAGTCTCCAAACGTCTCCGCTATTTGCACTTTTTCACATTTTATTACACCTTAAGTAGTACTTAACAGTTTTAGTTTTAAATAAAATACGGAATATAAACTAATCGAAAAATTCGGTTTTTGCGTGCATCTGTTTTGCGGGAGCGTATAGCACGTACCTATACATAGTCAACTTTAATAACTGAATTACCATGCTTAACATTGAATCCCAACTCTAAACTTGATACGTAGATGTAGGACATTATGGCAATGCACCATGCTAAATTTCATCACACATCTAATGATGGAACACCTTTAAAACTAACGCAGTCGAATACCGACTTTTACGCGTATCTGTTTGCGTGAACTTAGCATATACCTATACATAGTCAATTTTAATAGCAGAATTACCGTGTTAAACATCGAATTCCCACCTTGAAAGTTGGTACGCGGTTATAGGACATTATAAAAATGCACCATACCAAATCCCATCAGACATTTCATGATGGAACAACTTTAAAACTAACGCGACTCTACATCAACTTTTTGCGTACATCTGTTTTGCGGGAGCGTATAGCACGTACCCATACATAGCCAACTTTAATAACGGAATTACCATGCATTGAATCCCAACTCTAAACTTGATACGTAGTTGTAGGGCATTATGGCTATGCACCATGCTAAATTTCATCACACATCTAATGATGGAACACCTTTGAAACTATCGCAGTCGAATACCAACTTTTACGCATATCTGTTTTTCGTGAACATAGCATATACCCATACATAGTCAATTTTAATAACAGAATTAGCATGCTAAACATTAAATTCTCACCTTGAACGTTGGTACGCAGTTGTAGGACATAATAACAATGCACCATACCAAATTTCGTCAGACATTTCCTGATGTAACACCTTCAAAACCAACGCAGTTCTATACAGACTTTTGGCTAAATCTGTTTTTTCCGTAGCGTAGCACGTACCTAAACATAGTCAATTTTATTA
The DNA here is from genome assembly GCF_051294905.1 of Botryllus schlosseri. Classification (NCBI taxonomy): domain Eukaryota; kingdom Metazoa; phylum Chordata; class Ascidiacea; order Stolidobranchia; family Styelidae; genus Botryllus; species Botryllus schlosseri. The sequence goes on from NW_027648631.1 coordinate 17,607, forward strand.
ACGGAATTACCATGTTAATATTCGACTCCCTACCTTGAAACTCGGTACGCAGTTGTAAGACATTATGACAATGCACCATGTCAAATTTTGCAAGTACTTTATCTTTACACGACGTTTTTTGTAAAATGAATACTAATTTTATTGAAAAAATAGAAAATAAAAAAGAGCGAAAAATTACATTATATCCCGGAACGCAACAAGAGAAATCGTTTGAATTTGTAAACTACTTGTTCATGACATAATAATAATTCTACTTGTACACTTTTTCACATTTTATAACACTTGAAGTAATACTTAACAGTTTCAGTTTTAAATAAAAGACGGAATATAAACTAATCGAAAAATTCGGTAACCAATTTCGCATAGGCTATGCATGCATACAAATGAGGAAAGTTACATCAACGCGTGTTAAAGTAGCTGTATCGAGTTATCGAATGATTTTCTCCTTACATCAAAACAACTAGAATGTATAACTAAATTAAAAAAACGTATCTAAATGAGCTCCAGGGCATTGTGATTATGCTGCATACCAAATTTCATCACACATTTCATGATGGAACAACTTTAAAACTAACGCAGTTCTATAGCAACTTTTGCCTAAATCTGTTTTCGGCAGCGTGTACATATACATAGTCAGATTTAATAACAGAATTATCATGCTAATATGTGACTCCTCACCTTGAAACTTGGTACGTAGTTGTAGGACATTGTGATTATGCAGCATACCAAATTTCCTCACGCATTTCATAATGGAACAACTTTAAAACTAACGCGGTTCTACATCGACTTTTTGCGTACATCTGTTTTGCGTGGGGGCGTATAGCACGTACCTATACATAGTTAACTTTAACAACGGAATTACCATGCTTAACATTGAATCCCAACTCGAAACTTGATACGTAGTTGTAGAACATTATGGCAATGCACCATGCTAAATTTCATCACACATCTAATGATGGAACACCTTTAAAACTAACGCAGTCGAATACCGACTTTTACGCATATCTGTTTTGCGTGAACATAGCATATACCTATACATAGTCAATTTTAATAGCAGAATTACCGTGTTAAACATTGAATTCCCACCTTGAAAGTTGGTACGCGGTTATAGGAGATTATAACAATGCACCATACCAAATCCCATCACACATTTCATGATGGAACAACTTTAAAACTAACGCGGCTCTACATCGACTTTTTGCGTACATCGGTTTTGTGGGAGCGTATAGCACGTAGCCTACCCATACATAGCCAACTTTAATAACGGAATTACCATGCTTAACATTGAATCCCAACTCGAAACTTGATACGTAGTTATAGGACATTATGGCAATTCACCATGCTAAATTTCATCACACATCTAATGATGGAACACCTTTGAAACTATCGCAGTCGAATACCAACTTTTACGCATATCTGTTTTTCGTGAACATAGCATATACCCATACATAGTCAATTTTAATAACAGAATTAGCATGCTAAACAATAAATTCTCACCTTGAACGTTGATACGCGGTTGTAGGACATAATAACAATGCACCATACCAAATTTCGTCAGACATTTCATGATGTAACACCTTTAAAACTAACGCAGTTCTATACCAACTTCGCGTGAATCTGTTTGCGGGAGCGTAGCACGTACCTATGCGTGATCAGCTTTAGTGATGGAATTACATATGTAATTAAGTTTCAACACTTTTACAATGATTCTTCTTGCTTCCTATAACATCCCACTCGAGAAAATGCGTCGTAGGATATAGATGAAACTAGCACAACTCATCAAGACCGCTAAAAACAGTACATTTCAACATTTAGTACCAGTAAATTTCTAGTAAAGTACAAGACGTGATGATTTCCGAGTGAGTTAAAAAGTAAGTATTGCAGGTATAGTTTACCTGAAAACTGAATACTCTGAAATAGAAGTAGATGCAGTGTAAATAGTTAATCACTTGATTAAGTTTAGTGCAAGCAGATAAAACCTATACTTGAGTAGTACAAAATGCACGAGTACTTCGCTATCGCCTCCCTCCACGTAATAAGTGTCTACGGTTTAAGACTGCTTTTACCGATACTCGTCGGTTTCAGTTTTAGATAGAATTCGGAAACCAAATAATTTCATAAACATAAGCTAATTTAATGAATTTACTCGAATGTACTATGCCGCGCTGATAAGATTAATTATAATATACTTATCATGTTACAGCGATTTTTCTAGTGTAGAAAATCTTTAAAATGTATTAAGCAGGCCAAATGAAGATATTCGTTGAGCTGAATAAACATAAAAAATACTCTAGACTACTTTATCGGTACTTTACAGTTACAGTTTTAGATAAAATTTGTCCCTTTCACCTATAATTACAACTCCTCGCTATCTAAACATGTTTAGAATATATTATTTGCGATGATACGAACCCGTGAAGTACTCAAGTTGCTTTTCGTAGGATATAGATGAAACTGACAACACTCACCAAGACCAGTGATCCACTGAAAAAAGTAAATTGTAGCAGTAAAGTCCCACTAAAGTACAAGAAGTAATGATTTCCTAGTTAGTTAAAAAGTAAGTATTGAGGTATAGTTTGGTCGAACAAGCGAAAAACTCTGAAATAGAAGTAGATGCAGTGTAAATAGGTAATCACTTCATTAAGTATAGCGCAAGCAGGCCAAACCTATACTTAAGTACTGCAAATGTACAAGTACTTCGCTATGTTCTCCTTCCACGTAAAAAGTGACTAGGTTTTAGAGTACTTTATCGGTACTCGACAGTTTCAGTGCTAGATAAAATTTGGTAAGACTTTAAATTTTAAAGTAGTTTGAGCTTACGTTTGTATCACCTTGACAAGTAACATTATCAGACATGAAAATGATACTATCACCGAATATAGAAGTTAACACGCGTCAATGTGTTTCGGAATTCACGAGAAATTGCTTACTAAGAGAAGTATATTGTTGTATACACAATAGTGGAGAGAATATTTAAAATGTAGTAAGCAGGCCGATGGGTATTCGTTTAGTTGTATAGGCATAAAAAACATTCCCGCGCGCTCTTAAACAAAACACTTCCTAACCCTACCACCTAATACTAAGACGCGCGCGGGAATGTTTTTTATGCCTATACAACTAAACGAATACCCATCGGCAACTTGAGTACTTCACGGGTTCGTATCATCGCAAATAATATATTCTAAACATGTTTAGATAGCGAGGAGTTGTAATTATAGGTGAAAGGGACAAATTTTATCTAAAACTGTAACTGTAAAGTACCGATAAAGTAGTCTAGAGTATTTTTTATGTTTATTCAGCTCAACGAATATCTTCATTTGGCCTGCTTAATACATTTTAAAGATTTTCTACACTAGAAAAATCGCTGTAACATGATAAGTATATTATAATTAATCTTATCAGCGCGGCATAGTACATTCGAGTAAATTCATTAAATTAGCTTATGTTTATGAAATTATTTGGTTTCCGAATTCTATCTAAAACTGAAACCGACGAGTATCGGTAAAAGCAGTCTTAAACCGTAGACACTTATTACGTGGAGGGAGGCGATAGCGAAGTACTCGTGCATTTTGTACTACTCAAGTATAGGTTTTATCTGCTTGCACTAAACTTAATCAAGTGATTAACTATTTACACTGCATCTACTTCTATTTCAGAGTATTCAGTTTTCAGGTAAACTATACCTGCAATACTTACTTTTTAACTCACTCGGAAATCATCACGTCTTGTACTTTACTAGAAATTTACTGGTACTAAATGTTGAAATGTACTGTTTTTAGCGGTCTTGATGAGTTGTGCTAGTTTCATCTATATCCTACGACGCATTTTCTCGAGTGGGATGTTATAGGAAGCAAGAAGAATCATTGTAAAAGTGTTGAAACTTAATTACATATGTAATTCCATCACTAAAGCTGATCACGCATAGGTACGTGCTACGCTCCCGCAAACAGATTCACGCGAAGTTGGTATAGAACTGCGTTAGTTTTAAAGGTGTTACATCATGAAATGTCTGACGAAATTTGGTATGGTGCATTGTTATTATGTCCTACAACCGCGTATCAACGTTCAAGGTGAGAATTTATTGTTTAGCATGCTAATTCTGTTATTAAAATTGACTATGTATGGGTATATGCTATGTTCACGAAAAACAGATATGCGTAAAAGTTGGTATTCGACTGCGATAGTTTCAAAGGTGTTCCATCATTAGATGTGTGATGAAATTTAGCATGGTGAATTGCCATAATGTCCTATAACTACGTATCAAGTTTCGAGTTGGGATTCAATGTTAAGCATGGTAATTCCGTTATTAAAGTTGGCTATGTATGGGTAGGCTACGTGCTATACGCTCCCACAAAACCGATGTACGCAAAAAGTCGATGTAGAGCCGCGTTAGTTTTAAAGTTGTTCCATCATGAAATGTGTGATGGGATTTGGTATGGTGCATTGTTATAATCTCCTATAACCGCGTACCAACTTTCAAGGTGGGAATTCAATGTTTAACACGGTAATTCTGCTATTAAAATTGACTATGTATAGGTATATGCTATGTTCACGCAAAACAGATATGCGTAAAAGTCGGTATTCGACTGCGTTAGTTTTAAAGGTGTTCCATCATTAGATGTGTGATGAAATTTAGCATGGTGCATTGCCATAATGTTCTACAACTACGTATCAAGTTTCGAGTTGGGATTCAATGTTAAGCATGGTAATTCCGTTGTTAAAGTTAACTATGTATAGGTACGTGCTATACGCCCCCACGCAAAACAGATGTACGCAAAAAGTCGATGTAGAACCGCGTTAGTTTTAAAGTTGTTCCATTATGAAATGCGTGAGGAAATTTGGTATGCTGCATAATCACAATGTCCTACAACTACGTACCAAGTTTCAAGGTGAGGAGTCACATATTAGCATGATAATTCTGTTATTAAATCTGACTATGTATATGTACACGCTGCCGAAAACAGATTTAGGCAAAAGTTGCTATAGAACTGCGTTAGTTTTAAAGTTGTTCCATCATGAAATGTGTGATGAAATTTGGTATGCAGCATAATCACAATGCCCTGGAGCTCATTTAGATACGTTTTTTTAATTTAGTTATACATTCTAGTTGTTTTGATGTAAGGAGAAAATCATTCGATAACTCGATACAGCTACTTTAACACGCGTTGATGTAACTTTCCTCATTTGTATGCATGCATAGCCTATGCGAAATTGGTTACCGAATTTTTCGATTAGTTTATATTCCGTCTTTTATTTAAAACTGAAACTGTTAAGTATTACTTCAAGTGTTATAAAATGTGAAAAAGTGTACAAGTAGAATTATTATTATGTCATGAACAAGTAGTTTACAAATTCAAACGATTTCTCTTGTTGCGTTCCGGGATATAATGTAATTTTTCGCTCTTTTTTATTTTCTATTTTTTCAATAAAATTAGTATTCATTTTACAAAAAACGTCGTGTAAAGATAAAGTACTTGCAAAATTTGACATGGTGCATTGTCATAATGTCTTACAACTGCGTACCGAGTTTCAAGGTAGGGAGTCGAATATTAACATGGTAATTCCGTTAATAAAATTGACTATGTTTAGGTACGTGCTACGCTACGGAAAAAACAGATTTAGCCAAAAGTCTGTATAGAACTGCGTTGGTTTTGAAGGTGTTACATCAGGAAATGTCTGACGAAATTTGGTATGGTGCATTGTTATTATGTCCTACAACTGCGTACCAACGTTCAAGGTGAGAATTTAATGTTTAGCATGCTAATTCTGTTATTAAAATTGACTATGTATGGGTATATGCTATGTTCACGAAAAACAGATATGCGTAAAAGTCGGTATTCGACTGCGATAGTTTCAAAGGTGTTCCATCATTAGATGTGTGATGAAATTTAGCATGGTGCATAGCCATAATGCCCTACAACTACGTATCAAGTTTAGAGTTGGGATTCAATGCATGGTAATTCCGTTATTAAAGTTGGCTATGTATGGGTACGTGCTATACGCTCCCGCAAAACAGATGTACGCAAAAAGTTGATGTAGAGTCGCGTTAGTTTTAAAGTTGTTCCATCATGAAATGTCTGATGGGATTTGGTATGGTGCATTTTTATAATGTCCTATAACCGCGTACCAACTTTCAAGGTGGGAATTCGATGTTTAACACGGTAATTCTGCTATTAAAATTGACTATGTATAGGTATATGCTAAGTTCACGCAAACAGATACGCGTAAAAGTCGGTATTCGACTGCGTTAGTTTTAAAGGTGTTCCATCATTAGATGTGTGATGAAATTTAGCATGGTGCATTGCCATAATGTCCTACATCTACGTATCAAGTTTAGAGTTGGGATTCAATGTTAAGCATGGTAATTCAGTTATTAAAGTTGACTATGTATAGGTACGTGCTATACGCTCCCGCAAAACAGATGCACGCAAAAACCGAATTTTTCGATTAGTTTATATTCCGTATTTTATTTAAAACTAAAACTGTTAAGTACTACTTAAGGTGTAATAAAATGTGAAAAAGTGCAAATAGCGGAGACGTTTGGAGACTGCGTTTAGGACAGTTCGATGTCGCTCGAATATTTCATCCAAAATTGAGAGTATCTGGAAAACTTTTGGATATGTGAGGTCACAAACATAATAGAGAAGATCCAGCACCATCTCAAATGGTGTCGCTTCATTGTGAGACGATCCCTTTATGCGGAAGCCATTCGCCACGATCCATGACTGCAGGTCGCCATTTTCATGGTGCGCTAGTATGAGATGTCGAGGACTCAGCTTTGTGGCCGTTAATTGGACTGAATAGGCCTGGAATTGAAAGAAATATGTTAAGTAAAATTATATTGCCGATAATCCATGTGTGAATTGAAAGCACAATATTTGGCAATGAAAAATAGCAAATTTGCTCTCTCAAGCATTGGCCATCGTTTTGTTTTTGAAAGATGTCGCGATGTGGGTATAATATTTTCTAAAACTCAAACTAGGACGAAATCATGAATGTGTGGGACTTATGATAAACATATATTGTGCGCATACAAATTTGTTACAAGAACTATGATATTACTGTATTTGCACGAATTACAAATGCGCTATCGTAAATTAGTATATGCTACACAATTTCGCGGTCCAGAATGACTTATGGCCATGAAAAAATAGCGAAAAATTTGAATCCAAAAAATCCTAATCCCCATAAGACGTACTGGGTGTGGGGTTCGAACCCACGTGGACACCTGTTCATTGAAGCTTAAGTTCAACGCCTTAACCACTCGGGCAACCCAGTTCCATTGTAACGATATCTCGAATCGTGGGTATAAATAATTTTTAAAAAACCCAAATATGCCGCATCCAAACTTCGTAAATTTTTTAGATTAGTTTTTTCGTTTCTATATGCTTTAAAAGACTCATTCAGACCTCGAACCTACGTGAACACTTGTTCATTTGAACTTAAGTCCAACGCCAAAAGCTCTACTTTACAAAATTTTCGGAGTACCGACTTTTTTGGGTAAATTCTGTGATGCGCTTAATTACTAACTATGAAAGCAAGCAGTGTTTGGGGTATTTGATCAACATGGAAATTCGTCCACTTTGCTTTTAGGTTATGCTGAAAACATGAGTTACTTAACAACATTTCGACTCATAGGTGTGGATAATTTAAAGTACATAGTATTAAAGTCATTAATGCATCGGTCGCATGGAAATTCGTCCACTTTGCTTTTAGGTTATGCTGAAAACATGAGTTACTTAACAACATTTCGACTCATAGGTGTGGATAATTTAAAGTACATAGTATTAAAGTCATTAATGCATCGGTCGCAAATAAATCATCAGTTGCACTGCAAGTTGAACATAAGTCGTACGGATGGCACTAAAAATAACTGTGTATCGTTTTGCACGCACACATACTGCGGTGTTGCGATATAGGTTTTTCTGTCTCCAAGTCAGCTACCCCTACATTGAATGCACAGAGTCGGTGCATGTATGAGACTTCAGAACATGATAAGTTAGTTAACAATATTTCGAGTCATGGGTATGAATAATTTTTAGAAAACCTAAATATGCCGCATCCAAACTTCGTAAATTTTTTCGATTAGTTTTTTTTTTCGTTTCTAGCTATTTTAAAAGACTCAGTGTGGAAATTTCGAAACTTGCATGAATTGCAAGCTACATAATACAACTAGTTAACACGCGCTGATGTAACTTTCCTCATTTGTATGCATAGCCTACGCGAATTCACTGGATTGAACTTTACTGAATACTCCGCAATGTAAAATTAGTATACACCATACAAAATCCGGATTGTTTAAGTCTTTAGTGTAGCGGAATAGTGTAGTTTTCTAACTACTTTACAAATTCATACGGTTTTTCTTGGTGCGTTCCAGGATAAATGCAATTTTTCACGCTTTTTTATTTTTATTTTTTCATTAAAATTGGAGCTACTGTATATTATTTATCGCCTATATTTAAATTCGGTGTGCTAATGCGTTGAGGTTGAAGCTAAAACATCCTATTTCATGCGGCCAAGAAGTCTAGCACCGCGTAGCCGAATTTAGCATACCGAAAAATATCTACTTTACAAAATTTTCATTTCTTTATGTCCATTAGAGTCGCACCATCTATTTATTTCATGGATAACAAATTACTCCTGCTTTTATCAGAGGATATACTTTCCTAGGGTTTGCCTACTAACAGTACTTAGTTTAGATTAATGAAAAATATAGTGATTGAAAATAGATCACTGGATTATAGTTTACAGAAAACTCCACAATTCTATGTGACGTCCTTGCATGCCAACAACCGTGGAACTATTCGCCACCTCATAAACACTTGAGTAGGCCTACATTTGATGCGTGTGGGGAACACCTAGGTAAATTTTCATATGCGTTTAGTTTCCAGCTCTGAAAGCAAGCTTGGTCTATGATCAATAGCAACTATTTCAACAAATATTACATACCTATTGATAGATAGCTAAGGCACCATGTCGACCCAAAATTATACCTTTTGCCGTCCATACTTTTATAACCCTTGAAGGGGTAAAATTTGCATTACACTAACTTGCAATTGTGAAGCGGCGTTTCACTGTCGGTTTAATCACCCTTATTCTAGTGACATGAAAAGGACTGAATCGTATGAATTGTGGTCACTACAAGAATCGAGCGAAAGCGCTGTTTCACGCCGTCTTGCATCGGTCACGATTAGTTTTACTTTTCAACTAACTTGTTGTCTGTCGTTATATTCATTAGACTCGCTTTCATGCGGCTAATTTGTCCCTATCATTATAACGTCGGTGATCGCGTACCTGCGGCGAAGGTGTTCGTTTAATTATAGCAACGAGAACCGGGTCCTGCGGCTATTCCGTTGGCATTTTAGTGCCGAGTTAAATACCCTTATACTCGACATGCAAACATTATACAGGTAGCGGTTATACTGCGAGCTGATGAATTCGTCATCTATTCGCCTAGCGTAGTTGTTCATAATCCCGACCTTCCGCTCGTATCGTATATACTACAAGCCAGTGATCGCTACATCAAACAAAACGGTCAGATCGAACGCAAGAACTCGGATCGCAGTGTCGGACGGCAGCAAAGCGGTGTACCTCGAAACATCAACCGATCTGGAGGATTTCAGCTAGTGAATCGATGCAATAACGATCAATGATATCATTGATATGCTCTTTTTTCGAAATAAAATGAACTCGTACACTATACAATGCTATTTCAAGGAGACTGAGTAAAGTGCCAATGTAAGTTTTGACGCGGCAATCATAAGTCGTAAAATGTGGAAACTGCAGAAACCGTAACTTGTACACATAAAATCAAGTTTAAAAAATATGGATGGATGATATTAGTCCTAAATACACATAATACAATATCTGAGAAAATTATCAAGATGCGGCAATCAATGCAGCGATGATATAGCAATGGATGGATGATGTGGCACTATAGGCGCGGCGCTTGATGATGATGTGGCACAGATGACGTAGCAGATGAATGTACCCTTAGGGTATGAAAATGGGCGGATGATGTGGCAATGTAGGCGTGGCAATTAAGGCGACGTGGCGTAATTTGATTGGCCTGCACGAAACGATACCACCCTTACTACTCACGGCCCCGTAATTGTCGCGCAAAATTCCAAAAATGGTCGAAAACCGTGTTTCGGCGCGTTCTGCTTCGTCGATATCGCTCCCTGTCCTTGTCGGAGGCCCGTAAAAGCGGTCTGTCCCTGTTGTAGGCCCTGCACCAGACAACCACAGCGAAATTCGGGACCTCAAACAGTGTCACGGCCCCGTAATTGTCGCGCAAAATTCCAAAAATGGTCGAAAACCGTGTTTCGGCGCGTGCTGCTTCGTCGATATCGCTCCCTGTCCTTGTCGGAGGCCCGTAAAAGCGGTCTGTCCCTGTTGTAGGCCCTGCACCAGACAACCACAACGAGATTCAGACCTTAAACAGTGTCACGGCTCCGCAATAATCGGTCAAAAACCGCCCAAAATGCAAAAAAATCGTCAAAAACCGTGTTTCGGCGCGTACTGCTCCGTCGATATAGCAAGCAGTACGTGTACGAGACCCGTAAAAGCGGTTTGCGCGTCTTGTAGGCCTAGCACACGACAACCGCAGCGAGATTTAGGACCTTAAACAGTGTCAACAACCGCCCAAAATGCATAAAAATCGTCAAAAAACGTGTTTCGGCGGGCCCCAGACCGATTTTCGAGAAAAAAAATTTCGGGCCCTCTATGACGTAATAATGAACCGGGAATATCTTTTTCCAGAAAATTCTCGCCGCGAGCTCATATGCTAGTGAACTGTCGCGTTAGAAGGACGTTTGGAGTGGATTACCGTGCATCAAGAACATTTATTGGAATCTCAAGTCACCGGGTGAGTGAAAATTTCTTCTAGTTGCGAAATCCACATACTTTAGCGTGGCGCGATTAGGCGAAATAGCTTTTCCCGAGTCCAAAATCGTTGGATTTCGGGCCATAACTAGTCCCCGTAACTCGTCTCTATCTCAGCGCCTGTAACTTCGATTTGGTAAATTTCTTTTTTATTGCATTCTTCTCTCGGCGCCAATTCGATCGCGGGGTCGTTTGTTTGTCTGCTGCATACACGAGCCCAGATATTGGACGAAACGTCCCGAAAAAAATCCCTATACTTAACACGGCGCGATTTTGCGGAAGTCCAACTTCCCATAAGGAATGCATGGACCGGTTTCCGTGCCGTATCTACTCTCTGGGACGGCCCAGAATGACGAACGACGCACCGACGTGTTGGTATTCGCGCCCCGGTCATATCGGTGTGCGGCTCGACGATGTCCGACTTGAGGGAGGACCGCTATCGGCCTCCAAAGTAGCCTTTGATCAGCCGTGACGTCACAGTCGGCGGAAATCCCATAAGGAATGCCTGGTACGGTTTTCGGCCATTATCTCCTCTCTGGTACGGCCCAGAATGACGAACGACACATCTCTGTGTTCCTAAGCGGGCGCTGGTCACGTCGATGTGCGGCTCGATGGGTGTGGGTCACGTGTGGCGGCGCTAGAGAGTCGCGAATATCGGATTTCTGAGGGGGTTACAGGCCCGTAGCGTTCCTCCCCGAGCACTGACATGCACGAACGACCCATCGTTGCGTTCTGATCTTCGAGGCGGTCATTCGAACACCAAATTCGACATCGTGGGCCCTCGTGGGGGGTCGCCAAAGCCCCCCCCCCCCATTTTACTTCAACCGGAGATATCTCAGCTCCGGTACATCCGATTCTGGAAATTTCTTTTTCCGCGCATTCTTCTCTTGGCGCCAATTCGATCGCGGGGTCGTTTGTGTGTCTGCTACATACACGAGCCAAGCTTTTAGACGAAACGTCCCGGAAAAATCCCTATACTTTAACATGGGGCCGGAGGTCGAAAAAAGTTGAAGTCTTTGACCAATTTATTTTCGTTCTAAACCGCCTAGGCGTGTTCCTAGGACTCTCTAGAGACGCGTGGTGAAGAAAATATCACGATCCCTCAACTTTTCCGGGCCCCAGACCGATTTTCGGGAAAAAAAATTTCGGGCCCTCTATGACGTAATAATGACCCGGGAATATATTTTTCCAGAAAATTCTCTTCGCGCGCTCATATGCTATTGAACTGTCGCGTTAGAAGGACGTTTGGAGTGGATTACCGTGCATCAAGAACATATAATGGAATCTCAAGTCGTCGGGTGAGTGAAAATGTCTTCTAATTTCGAAATCCCTATGCTTAAGCGTGGCGCGATTCGGCGAAATAGCTTTTACCGAGTCCAAAATCGTTGGTTTTCGGTCCATAACTCTCTCTGCTCCGGTAACTTCAACATGGCGCGATTTTTAATATTTCTATTGTAGCGATCCCGTTGCAATTCGACCCACGAAAAGAATCAGACTCGACAGGTGTCAGGTTTGCCATATACAAACCAAAGGTCATAGAACGAGGCATCTTCGTAACGTTCATAAGTGGTCCGTGGACAGAATTAAAGAGTAAGATCGTTGTTGGCTTATTTATAACAACCAGAAGCAAATAAATATTACGTGTCGCAGGTCTGCTCGCTACTTGCGCGAGCCCCGGCAATGTCGTCCACGGTCTTGGTGTGGTCTCTGCTCTAGACCAGTAGCCACGGCATATATAGCAACCCACTGGAGGATTATTCATTCCGATAAAATACGCGACGGCTTCGGGATAGGTTGCGAGACCTACCAGGAAAACTTTAAAAAGTTGACCTTCGAGTCCGACTTTTCAAGCGTGAGTAACTCTGATGGTAATGTGTCACTTTTTACCGAAATAATGCAGATCCGTTTATTACAGCTACTCTCCCTGTACGAAAGGCACCGCCAAGTGCAAGCGCTCGACGAAGCCAACACCAAAATGGTCGTCAGCAAACTAAAATCAGTTTTCAAGAAGTTTGTGGTTGACGAGCCGGAACAATTAGTCACGTACATTTCTAACGCCGACGGGAGACTGTCCGCGAGCACTATTTTCAACACCCTGACGTCGCTAAAGGTATTTCTTGAATTTGCGCGTATGCACCATCCGGCATTGTTGGAAAAAGTGGTTTCACCGGACAAACAACTGAGAGCCCTACAAATCATCGCGACGTACTCTAGAGCGACCAATAAAAGAAGAAAGCGGCAGCACGAGAAACGTTTGTCCTTCGACATGGACGTCATCAATAAAAATTGGCCGAATATCAAAAGGTTCGTGTTAAGGTTAAAATATCGTAAAGTTTTAAGTTTAATATGCGTGTATTTTTTAGAATGATCAAAAGCGAAACGTTTAAAAGAGACCTCCATCAACCGTTAACAAACGAAAACGTGCGGGATTGCTTGGCCGCGACAATAATCCAGGTTGGACTTGAAAGTGGCACGAGACTGTCATATTTTCGTAGAGTGACCGGATACGAGCTTAGCCACGCCGTCCGTTCTGTGAACGATCCCGAAATGTTAGTCGTACAGGTCGACCACAACAAGTGCCCTTCGAATCAGGGCTTGTTAGTAATGAGTCGACAAGACTGTGAACGATTCAAACAGGTAGGTGTTACGAAGATGTGAACGTGTAATGGAGCGGTCTCCAGCCTCTTTTCGATTTCAGATTTGCAAGCAAACGAATCCAGACTTGGATTTTTCACGAGAAGAAGTAGCGTTACGGAACTCCAACGGCAAGCCCTTCCTAAATTTATCGGTTTGTGTCGGGGAATATCTCGGTCGCCACGAAGTCTGCCTCACGTACCAGCATTTGCGTAAAATAGTCGCGACGATGGCCAGTTCGCTGGACGACATCGGACAATATCATGTCGCGATGTCCTCGTCCCACAGTACAGAGATCGCGAGTCGACACTATGACGGAATAGGCAGAACCAAGAGGGCGGCTGCCGGAGCGATTCTATGCAAGAAATTACTCGGGATGGCCATGTCAAGTACACATGACGACCTATATTCGGAATTGGCCGCGTCAAGCGTTCCTCACAATGAAGGTATGTAAAGTCATAATAAACTACAACGTCATACATCTGATCGCAACTGTTAATTAAGGATCATTTGAATCACCAACCGCAACCCCGACTACAGCTGAACCAGATCCGCAAGCAAGGCACGATACAAATTTTCACAACGAGGATGATATGCAAGCAAGCGCAGCTACCTCAGTGCCTTCAATCGCTACGGAACAGGACACACAAATCGTCACACCGACTTCAGCCCCGAGCACGGTTCAACCAGAGGCGGAAAGAAAGGACGACACCACTTTACACACCGACGATGACATGCATTCAAACGGATCTAGCTCGGAGCCTCTAATCGCTACGGACCGCGACACAAAGATAGTCACAAATGAGGGTAATCTATTTGCTATTACCGTCCAAATTGCATGTCTGATCACGTTCAAACGCGCAGGTAATGACGTCGAGGAGCTGGCGGACTCGATATGTAACCGGCAGAGAGGTAGCAAGACCACTTTGACAAACGAGCAAGTCGTGAAATTGATCAAAGACGTTCGCCTGCGTGCATTTTATGACGACAGCGGACCTCTACTGAGCAAAATTGTTCACGAATATAAATCAGAATGCTATTTGACTTTTCAACAAATGCGTTCAAAATTAAGATTGATCAAGTCGTTCCTAATCAATAATAAATCTCGATAACTAGAGTTTTGTTCTCTGACTCTTTATTTTGATCGTCATTCATGGGGAAAGAGGTTTGAACGTGCTTCGGAATTGATAATGGTAAATCTTCCGAAATCGTGGCGCCAATCATGATACGTCTAAGGCCCCTTCACGACGTCGAGAGCGCGACGCACTTACACTCCGTACGAAATTCATGAGCGGCTCCACCAGCTCACGATGGCGGAGAATTATCATGAGACCTCGTACACGTTTTAACGCAAAATGAAGGCGCCAATAAAGTCCCTAACCCTAACCCATGACAAGTCGCCACGAGTCTCATGACAAGTCGCCACGAGTCTCATGACAAGTCGCCACGAGTCTCATGACAAGTCGCCACGAGTCTCATGACAAGTCGCCACGAGTCTCATGACAAGTCGCCACGAGTCTCATGACAAGTCGCCACGAGTCTCATGACAAGTCGCCACGAGTCTCATGACAAGTCGCCACGAGTCTCATGACAAGTCGCCACGAGTCTCATGACAAGTCGCCACGAGTCTCATGACAAGTCGCCACGAGTCTCATGACAAGTCGCCACGAGTCTCATGACAAGTCGCCACGAGTCTCATAACAAGTCGCCACGAGTCTCATGACAAGTCGCCACGAGTCTCATGACAAGTCGCCACGAGTCTCATGACAAGTCGCCACGAGTCTCATGACAAGTCGCCACGAGTCTCATGACAAGTCGCCACGAGTCTCATGACAAGTCACCACGAGTCTCATGACAAGTCGCCACAAGTCATGACGAGACAAGTCAAGTCAAGTCAAGTCACTACAAGTCAAGTCACCACAAGTCAAGTCACCACAAGTCAAGTCACCACAAGTCAAGTAAAGTCACCACAAGTCACCACAAGTCCAGTCAAGTCAAGTCAAGTCAAGTCAAGTCAAGTCAAGTCAAGTCAAGTCAAGTCAAGTCAAGTCAAGTCAAGTCTCATGACAAGTCAAGTCAAGTCAAGTCAAGTCAAGTCAAGTCAAGTCAAGTCTCATGACAAGTCGCCACGAGTCTCATGACAAGTCGCCACGAGTCTCATGACAAGTCGCCACGATTCTCATGACAAGTCGCCACGAGTCTCATGACAAGTCGCCACGAGTCTCATGACAAGTCGCCACGAGTCTCATGACAAGTCGCCACGAGTCTCATGACAAGTCGCCACGAGTCTCATGACAAGTCGCCACGAGTCTCATGACAAGTCGCCACGAGTCTCATGACAAGTCGCCACGAGTCTCATGACAAGTCGCCACGAGTCTCATGACAAGTCGCAACGAGTCTCATGACAAGTCGCCACGAGTCTCATGACAAGTCGCCACGAGTCTCATGACAAGTCGCCACGAGTCTCATGACAAGTCGCCACGAGTCTCATGACAAGTCGCCACGAGTCTCATGACAAGTCGCCACGAGTCTCATGACAAGTGGCCACGAGTCTCATGACAAGTCGCCACGAGTCTCATGACAAGTCGCCACGAGTCTCATGACAAGTCGCCACGAGTCTCATGACAAGTCACCACGAGTCTCATGACAAGTCGCCACGAGTCTCATGACAAGTCGCCACGAGTCTCATGACAAGTCGCCACGAGTCTCATGACAAGTCGCCACGAGTCTCGTGACAAGTCGCCACGAGTCTCATGACAAGTCGCCACGAGTCTCATGACAAGTCGCCACGAGTCTCATGACAAGTCGCCACGAGTCTCATGACAAGTCGCCACGAGTCTCATGACAAGTCGCCACGAGTCTCATGACAAGTCGCCACGAGTCTCATGACAAGTCGCCACGAGTCTCATGACAAGTCGCCACGAGTCTCATGACAAGTCGCCACGAGTCTCATGACAAGTCGCCACGAGTCTCATGACAAGTCGCCACGAGTCTCATGACAAGTCGCCACGAGTCTCATGACAAGTCACCACGAGTCTCATGACAAGTCGCCACAAGTCATGACAAGACAAGTCAAGTCAAGTCAAGTCACTACAAGTCAAGTCACCACAAGTCAAGTCACCACAAGTCAAGTCACCACAAGTCAAGTAAAGTCACCACAAGTCACCACAAGTCCAGTCAAGTCAAGTCAAGTCAAGTCAAGTCAAGTCAAGTCAAGTCAAGTCAAGTCAAGTCAAGTCAAGTCAAGTCTCATGACAAGTTAAGTCAAGTCAAGTCAAGTCAAGTCAAGTCAAGTCAAGTCTCATGACAAGTCGCCACGAGTTTCATGACAAGTCGCCACGAGTCTCATGACAAGTCGCCACGATTCTCATGACAAGTCGCCACGAGTCTCATGACAAGTCGCCACGAGTCTCATGACAAGTCGCCACGAGTCTCATGACAAGTCGCCACGAGTCTCATGACAAGTCGCCACGAGTCTCATGACAAGTCGCCACGAGTCTCATGACAAGTCGCCACGAGTCTCATGACAAGTCGACACGAGTCTCATGACAAGTCGCCACGAGTCTCATGACAAGTCGACACGAGTCTCATGACAAGTCGCCACGAGTCTCATGACAAGTCGCCACGAGTCTCATGACAAGTCGCCACGAGTATCATGACAAGTCGCCACGAGTCTCATGACAAGTCGCCACGAGTCTCATGACAAGTCGCCACGAGTCTCATGACAAGTCGCCACGAGTCTCATGACAAGTCGCCACGAGTCTCATGACAAGTCGCCACGAGTCTCATGACAAGTCGCCACGAGTCTCATGACAAGTCGCCACGAGTCTCATGACAAGTCGCCACGAGTCTCATGACAAGTCGCCACGAGTCTCATGACAAGTCGCCACGAGTCTCATGACAAGTCGCCACGAGTCTCATGACAAGTCGCCACGAGTCTCATGACAAGTCGCCACGAGTCTCATGACAAGTCGCCACGAGTCTCATGACAAGTCGCCACGAGTCTCATGACAAGTCGCCACGAGTCTCATGACAAGTCGCCACGAGTCTCATGACAAGTCGCCACGAGTCTCATGACAAGTCGCCACGAGTCTCATGACAAGTCGCCACGAGTCTCATGACAAGTCGCCACGAGTCTCATGACAAGTCGCCACGAGTCTCATGACAAGTCGCCAAGAGTCTCATGACAAGTCGCTACGAGTCTCATGACAAGTCGCCACGAGTCTCATGACATGTCGCCACGAGTCTCATGACAAGTCGCCACGAGTCTCATGACAAGTCGCCACGAGTCTCATGACAAGTCGCCACGAGTCTCATGACAAGTCGCCACGAGTCTCATGACAAGTCGCCACGAGTCTCATGACAAGTCGCCGCGAGTCTCATGACAAGTCGCCACGAGTCTCATGACAAGTCGCCACGAGTCTCATGACAAGTCGCCACGAGTCTCATGACAAGTCACCACGAGTCTCATGACAAGTCGCCACGAGTCTCATGACAAGTCGCCACGAGTCTCATGACAAGTCGCCACGAGTCTCATGACAAGTCGCCACGAGTCTCATGACAAGTCACCACGAGTCTCATGACAAGTCGCCACGAGTCTCATGACAAGTCGCCACGAGTCTCATGACAAGTCGCCACGAGTCTCATGACAAGTCGCCACGAGTCTCATGACAAGTCGCCACGAGTCTCATGACAAGTCGCCACGAGTCTCATGACAAGTCGCCACGAGTCTCATGACAAGTCGCCACGAGTCTCATGACAAGTCGCCACGAGTCTTATGACAAGTCGCCACGAGTCTCATGACAAGTCGCCACGAGTCTCATGACAAGTCGCCACGAGTCTCATGACAAGTCGCCACGAGTCTCATGACAAGTCGCCACGAGTCTCATGACAAGTCGCCACGAGTCTCATGTCAAGTCGCCACGAGTCTCATGACAAGTCGCCACGAGTCTCATGACAAGTCGCCACGAGTCTCATGACAAGTCGCCACGAGTCTCATGACAAGTCGCCACAAGTCATGACAAGACAAGTCAAGTCAAGTCAAGTCACTACAAGTCAAGTCACCACAAGTCAAGTCACCACAAGTCAAGTCACCACAAGTCAAGTAAAGTCACCACAAGTCACCACAAGTCCAGTCAAGTCAAGTCAAGTCAAGTCAAGTCAAGTCAAGTCAAGTCAAGTCAAGTCTCATGACAAGTCAAGTCAAGTCAAGTCAAGTCAAGTCAAGTCAAGTCAAGTCAAGTCAAGTCAAGTCAAGTCAAGTCTCATGACAAGTCGCCACGAGACTCATGACAAGTCGCCACGAGTCCCATGACAAGTCGCCACGAGTCTCATGACAAGTCGACACGAGTCTCATGACAAGTCGCCACGAGTCTCATGACAAGTCGACACGAGTCTCATGACAAGTCGCCACGAGTCTCATGACAAGTCGCCACGAGTCTCATGACAAGTCGCCACGAGTATCATGACAAGTCGCCACGAGTCTCATGACAAGTCGCCACGAGTCTCATGACAAGTCGCCACGAGTCTCATGACAAGTCGCCACGAGTCTCATGACAAGTCGCCACGAGTCTCATGACAAGTCGCCACGAGTCTCATGACAAGTCGCCACGAGTCTCATGACAAGTCGCCACGAGTCTCATGACAAGTCGCCACGAGTCTCATGACAAGTCGCCACGAGTCTCATGACAAGTCGCCACGAGTCTTATGACAAGTCGCCACGAGTCTCATGACAAGTCGCCACGAGTCTCATGACAAGTCGCCACGAGTCTCATGACAAGTCGCCACGAGTCTCATGACAAGTCGCCACGAGTCTCATGACAAGTCGCCACGAGTCTCATGACAAGTCGCCACGAGTCTCATGACAAGTCGCCACAAGTCATGACAAGACAAGTCAAGTCAAGTCAAGTCACTACAAGTCAAGTCACCACAAGTCAAGTCACCACAAGTCAAGTCACCACAAGTCAAGTAAAGTCACCACAAGTCACCACAAGTCCAGTCAAGTCAAGTCAAGTCAAGTCAAGTCAAGTCAAGTCAAGTCAAGTCAAGTCAAGTCAAGTCAAGTCAAGTCAAGTCAAGTCAAGTCTCATGACAAGTCAAGACAAGTCAAGTCAAGTCAAGTCAAGTCAAGTCAAGTCAAGTCAAGTCTCATGACAAGTCGCCACGAGTCTCATGACAAGTCGCCACGAGTCTCATGACAAGTCGCCACGAGACTCATGACAAGTCGCCACGAGTCTCATGACAAGTCGCCACGAGTCTCATGACAAGTCGACACGAGTCTCATGACAAGTCGCCACGAGTCTCATGACAAGTCGACACGAGTCTCATGACAAGTCGCCACGACTCTCATGACAAGTCGCCACGAGTCTCATGACATGTCGCCACGAGTATCATGACAAGTCGCCACGAGTCTCATGACAAGTCGCCACGAGTCTCATGACAAGTCGCCACGAGTCTCATGACAAGTCGCCACGAGTCTCATGACAAGTCGCCACGAGTCTCATGACAAGTCGCCACGAGTCTCATGACAAGTCGCCACGAGTCTTATGACAAGTCGCCACGAGTCTCATGACAAGTCGCCACGAGTCTCATGACAAGTCGCCACGAGTCTCATGACAAGTCGCCACGAGTCTCATGACAAGTCGCCACGAGTCTCATGACAAGTCGCCACGAGTCTCATGACAAGTCGCCACGAGTCTCATGACAAGTCGCCACGAGTCTCATGACAAGTCGCCACGAGTCTCATGACAAGTCGCCACGAGTCTCATGACAAGTCGCCACAAGTCATGACAAGACAAGTCAAGTCAAGTCACTACAAGTCAAGTCACCACAAGTCAAGTCACCACAAGTCAAGTCACCACAAGTCAAGTAAAGTCACCACAAGTCACCACAAGTCCAGTCAAGTCAAGTCAAGTCAAGTCAAGTCAAGTCTCATGACAAGTCAAGTCAAGTCAAGTCAAGTCAAGTCAAGTCAAGTCAAGTCAAGTCAAGTCAAGTCAAGTCAAGTCTCATGACAAGTCAAGTCAAGTCAAGTCAAGTCAAGTCAAGTCAAGTCAAGTCAAGTCAAGTCAAGTCAAGTCAAGTCTCATGACAAGTCGCCACGAGACTCATGACAAGTCGCCACGAGTCCCATGACAAGTCGCCACGAGTCTCATGACAAGTCGACACGAGTCTCATGACAAGTCGCCACGAGTCTCATGACAAGTCGACACGAGTCTCATGACAAGTCGCCACGAGTCTCATGACAAGTCGCCACGAGTCTCATGACAAGTCGCCACGAGTATCATGACAAGTCGCCACGTGTCTCATGACAAGTCGCCACGAGTCTCATGACAAGTCGCCACGAGTCTCATGACAAGTCGCCACGAGTCTCATGACAAGTCGCCACGAGTCTCATGACAAGTCGCCACGAGTCTCATGACAAGTCGCCACGAGTCTCATGACAAGTCGCCACGAGTCTCATGACAAGTCGCCACGAGTCTCATGACAAGTCGCCACGAGTCTCATGACAAGTCGCCACGAGTCTTATGACAAGTCGCCACGAGTCTCATGACAAGTCGCCACGAGTCTCATGACAAGTCGCCACGAGTCTCATGACAAGTCGCCACGAGTCTCATGACAAGTCGCCACGAGTCTCATGACAAGTCGCCACGAGTCTCATGACAAGTCGCCACGAGTCTCATGACAAGTCGCCACAAGTCATGACAAGACAAGTCAAGTCAAGTCAAGTCACTACAAGTCAAGTCACCACAAGTCAAGTCACCACAAGTCAAGTCACCACAAGTCAAGTAAAGTCACCACAAGTCACCACAAGTCCAGTCAAGTCAAGTCAAGTCAAGTCAAGTCAAGTCAAGTCAAGTCAAGTCAAGTCAAGTCAAGTCAAGTCAAGTCAAGTCAAGTCTCATGACAAGTCAAGACAAGTCAAGTCAAGTCAAGTCAAGTCAAGTCAAGTCAAGTCAAGTCTCATGACAAGTCGCCACGAGTCTCATGACAAGTCGCCACGAGTCTCATGACAAGTCGCCACGAGACTCATGACAAGTCGCCACGAGTCTCATGACAAGTCGCCACGAGTCTCATGACAAGTCGACACGAGTCTCATGACAAGTCGCCACGAGTCTCATGACAAGTCGACACGAGTCTCATGACAAGTCGCCACGAGTCTCATGACAAGTCGCCACGAGTCTCATGACATGTCGCCACGAGTATCATGACAAGTCGCCACGAGTCTCATGACAAGTCGCCACGAGTCTCATGACAAGTCGCCACGAGTCTCATGACAAGTCGCCACGAGTCTCATGACAAGTCGCCACGAGTCTCATGACAAGTCGCCACGAGTCTCATGACAAGTCGCCACGAGTCTTATGACAAGTCGCCACGAGTCTCATGACAAGTCGCCACGAGTCTCATGACAAGTCGCCACGAGTCTCATGACAAGTCGCCACGAGTCTCATGACAAGTCGCCACGAGTCTCATGACAAGTCGCCACGAGTCTCATGACAAGTCGCCACGAGTCTCATGACAAGTCGCCACGAGTCTCATGACAAGTCGCCACGAGTCTCATGACAAGTCGCCACGAGTCTCATGACAAGTCGCCACAAGTCATGACAAGACAAGTCAAGTCAAGTCAAGTCACTACAAGTCAAGTCACCACAAGTCAAGTCACCACAAGTCAAGTCACCACAAGTCAAGTAAAGTCACCACAAGTCACCACAAGTCCAGTCAAGTCAAGTCAAGTCAAGTCAAGTCAAGTCAAGTCAAGTCAAGTCAAGTCTCATGACAAGTCAAGTCAAGTCAAGTCAAGTCAAGTCAAGTCAAGTCAAGTCAAGTCAAGTCTCATGACAAGTCGCCACGAGACTCATGACAAGTCGCCACGAGTCCCATGACAAGTCGCCACGAGTCTCATGACAAGTCGACACGAGTCTCATGACAAGTCGCCACGAGTCTCATGACAAGTCGACACGAGTCTCATGACAAGTCGCCACGAGTCTCATGACAAGTCGCCACGAGTCTCATGACAAGTCGCCACGAGTATCATGACAAGTCGCCACGAGTCTCATGACAAGTCGCCACGAGTCTCATGACAAGTCGCCACGAGTCTCATGACAAGTCGCCACGAGTCTCATGACAAGTCGCCACGAGTCTCATGACAAGTCGCCACGAGTCTCATGACAAGTCGCCACGAGTCTCATGACAAGTCGCCACGAGTCTCATGACAAGTCGCCACGAGTCTCATGACAAGTCGCCACGAGTCTCATGACAAGTCGCCACGAGTCTCATGACAAGTCGCCACGAGTCTCATGACAAGTCGCCACGAGTCTCATGACAAGTCGCCACGAGTCTCATGACAAGTCGCCACGAGTCTCATGACAAGTCGCCACGAGTCTCATGACAAGTCGCCACGAGTCTCATGACAAGTCGCCACAAGTCATGACAAGACAAGTCAAGTCAAGTCAAGTCACTACAAGTCAAGTCACCACAAGTCAAGTCACCACAAGTCAAGTCACCACAAGTCAAGTAAAGTCACCACAAGTCACCACAAGTCCAGTCAAGTCAAGTCAAGTCAAGTCAAGTCAAGTCAAGTCAAGTCAAGTCAAGTCAAGTCAAGTCAAGTCTCATGACAAGTCAAGACAAGTCAAGTCAAGTCAAGTCAAGTCAAGTCAAGTCAAGTCAAGTCTCATGACAAGTCGCCACGAGTCTCATGACAAGTCGCCACGAGTCTCATGACAAGTCGCCACGAGACTCATGACAAGTCGCCACGAGTCTCATGACAAGTCGCCACGAGTCTCATGACAAGTCGACACGAGTCTCATGACAAGTCGCCACGAGTCTCATGACAAGTCGACACGAGTCTCATGACAAGTCGCCACGAGTCTCATGACAAGTCGCCACGAGTCTCATGACATGTCGCCACGAGTATCATGACAAGTCGCCACGAGTCTCATGACAAGTCGCCACGAGTCTCATGACAAGTCGCCACGAGTCTCATGACAAGTCGCCACGAGTCTCATGACAAGTCACCACGAGTCTCATGACAAGTCGCCACGAGTCTCATGACAAGTCGCCACGAGTCTCATGACAAGTCGCCACGAGTCTCATGACAAGTCGCCACGAGTCTCATGACAAGTCGCCACGAGTCTCATGACAAGTCGCCACGAGTCTCATGACAAGTCGCCACGAGTCTCATGACAAGTCGCCACGAGTCTCATGACAAGTCGCCACGAGTCTCATGACAAGTCGCCACGAGTCTCATGACAAGTCGCCACGAGTCTCATGACAAGTCGCCACGAGTCTCATGACAAGTCGCCACGAGTCTCATGACAAGTCGCCACGAGTCTCATGACAAGTCGCCACGAGTCTCATGACAAGTCGCCACGAGTCTCATGACAAGTCGCCACGAGTCTCATGACAAGTCGCCACGAGTCTCATGACAAGTCGCCACGAGTCTCATGACAAGTCGCCACGAGTCTTATGACAAGTCGCCACGAGTCTCATGACAAGTCGCCACGAGTCTCATGACAAGTCGCCACGAGTCTCATGACAATTCGCCACGAGTCTCATGACAAGTCGCCACGAGTCTCATGACAAGTCGCCACGAGTCTCATGACAAGTCGCCACGAGTCTCATGACAAGTCGCCACGAGTCTCATGACAAGTCGCCACGAGTCTCATGACAAGTCGCCACAAGTCATGACAAGACAAGTCAAGTCAAGTCAAGTCACTACAAGTCAAGTCACCACAAGTCAAGTCACCACAAGTCAAGTCACCACAAGTCAAGTCACCACAAGTCAAGTAAAGTCACCACAAGTCACCACAAGTCCAGTCAAGTCACGTCAAGTCAAGTCAAGTCAAGTCAAGTCAAGTCAAGTCAAGTCTCATGACAAGTCAAGTCAAGTCAAGTCAAGTCAATTCAATTCAAGTCAAGTCAAGTCAAGTCAAGTCAAGTCTCATGACAAGTCGCCACGAGTCTCATGACAAGTCGCCACGAGTCTCATGACAAGTCACCACGAGTCTCATGACAAGTCGCCACGAGTCTCATGACAAGTCGCCACGAGTCTCATGACAAGTCGCCACGAGTCTCATGACAAGTCGCCACGAGTCTCATGACAAGTCGCCACGAGTCTCATGACAAGTCGCCACGAGTCTCATGACAAGTCGCCACGAGTCTCATGACAAGTCGCCACGAGTCTCATGACAAGTCGCCACGAGTCTCATGACAAGTCGCCACGAGTCTCATGACAAGTCGCCACGAGTCTCATGACAAGTCGCCACGAGTCTCATGACAAGTCGCCACGAGTCTCATGACAAGTCGCCACGAGTCTCATGACAAGTCGCCACGAGTCTCATGACAAGTCGCCACGAGTCTCATGACAAGTCGCCACGAGTCTCATGACAAGTCGCCACGAGTCTCATGACAAGTCGCCACGAGTCTCATGACAAGTCGCCACGAGTCTCATGACAAGTCGCCACCAGTCTCATGACAAGTCGCCACGAGTCTCATGACAAGTCGCCACGAGTCTCATGACAAGTCGCCACGAGTCTCATGACAAGTCGCCACGAGTTTCATGACAAGTCGCCACGAGTCTCATGACAAGTCGCCACGAGTCTCATGACAAGTCGCCACGAGTCTCATGACAAGTCGCCACGAGTCTCATGACAAGTCACCACGAGTCTCATGACAAGTCGCCACGAGTCTCATGACAAGTCGCCACGAGTCTCATGACAAGTCGCCACGAGTCTCATGACAAGTCGCCACGAGTCTCATGACAAGTCGCCACGAGTCTCATGACAAGTCGCCACGAGTCTCATGACAAGTCGCCACGAGTCTCATGACAAGTCGCCACGAGTCTCATGACAAGTCGCCACGAGTCTCATGACAAGTCACCACGAGTCTCATGACAAGTCGCCACGAGTCTCATGACAAGTCGCTACGAGTCTCATGACAAGTCGCCACGAGTCTCATGACATGTCGCCACGAGTCTCATGACAAGTCGCCACGAGTCTCATGACAAGTCGCCACGAGTCTCATGACAAGTCGCCACGAGTCTCATGACAAGTCGCCACGAGTCTCATGACAAGTCGCCACGAGTCTCATGACAAGTCGCCAAGAGTCTCATGACAAGTCGCCACGAGTCTCATGACAAGTCGCCACGAGTCTCATGACAAGTCACCACGAGTCTCATGACAAGTCGCCACGAGTCTCATGACAAGTCGCCACGAGTCTCATGACAAGTCGCCACGAGTCTCATGACAAGTCGCCACGAGTCTCATGACAAGTCGCCACAAGTCATGACAAGACAAGTCAAGTCAAGTCAAGTCACTACAAGTCAAGTGACCACAAGTCAAGTCACCACAATTCAAGTCACCACAAGTCACCACAAGTCCAGTCAAGTCAAGTCAAGTCAAGTCAAGTCAAGTCAAGTCAAGTCAAGTCAAGTCAAGTCAAGTCTCATGACAAGTCGCCACGCGTCTCATGACAAGTCGCCACGAGTCTCATGACAAGTCGCCACGAGTCTCATGACAAGTCGCCACGAGTCTCATGACAAGTCGCCACGAGTCTCATGACAAGTCGCCACGAGTCTCATGACAAGTCACCACGAGTCTCATGACAAGTCGCCACGAGTCTCATGACAAGTCGCCACGAGTCTCATGACAAGTCGCCACGAGTCTCATGACAAGTCGCCACGAGTCTCATGACAAGTCGCCACGAGTCTCATGACAAGTCGCCACGAGTCTCATGACAAGTCGCCACAAGTCATGACAAGACAAGTCAAGTCAAGTCAAGTCACTACAAGTCAAGTCACCACAAGTCAAGTCACCACAAGTCAAGTCACCACAAGTCAAGTCACCACAAGTCAAGTAAAGTCACCACAAGTCACCACAAGTCCAGTCAAGTCACGTCAAGTCAAGTCAAGTCAAGTCAAGTCAAGTCAAGTCAAGTCTCATGACAAGTCAAGTCAAGTCAAGTCAAGTCAATTCAATTCAAGTCAAGTCAAGTCAAGTCAAGTCAAGTCTCATGACAAGTCGCCACGAGTCTCATGACAAGTCGCCACGAGTCTCATGACAAGTCACCACGAGTCTCATGACAAGTCGCCACGAGTCTCATGACAAGTCGCCACGAGTCTCATGACAAGTCGCCACGAGTCTCATGACAAGTCGCCACGAGTCTCATGACAAGTCGCCACGAGTCTCATGACAAGTCGCCACGAGTCTCATGACAAGTCGCCACGAGTCTCATGACAAGTCGCCACGAGTCTCATGACAAGTCGCCACGAGTCTCATGACAAGTCGCCACGAGTCTCATGACAAGTCGCCACGAGTCTCATGACAAGTCGCCACGAGTCTCATGACAAGTCGCCACGAGTCTCATGACAAGTCGCCACGAGTCTCATGACAAGTCGCCACGAGTCTCATGACAAGTCGCCACGAGTCTCATGACAAGTGGCCACGAGTCTCATGACAAGTCGCCACGAGTCTCATGACAAGTCGCCACGAGTCTCATGACAAGTCACCACGAGTCTCATGACAAGTCGCCACGAGTCTCATGACAAGTCGCCACGAGTCTCATGACAAGTCGCCACGAGTCTCATGACAAGTCGCCACGAGTCTCATGACAAGTCGCCACGAGTCTCATGACAAGTCGCCACGAGTCTCATGACAAGTCGCCACGAGTCTCATGACAAGTCGCCACGAGTCTCATGACAAGTCGCCACGAGTCTCATGACAAGTCGCCACGAGTCTCATGACAAGTCGCCACGAGTCTCATGACAAGTCGCCACGAGTCTCATGACAAGTCGCCACGAGTCTCATGACAAGTCGCCACGAGTCTCATGACAAGTCGCCACGAGTCTCATGACAAGTCGCCACGAGTCTAATGACAAGTCGCCACGAGTCTCATGACAAGTCGCCACGAGTCTCATGACAAGTCGCCACGAGTCTCATGACAAGTCGCCACGAGTCTCATGACAAGTCGCCACGAGTCTCATGACAAGTCGCCACGAGTCTCATGACAAGTCGCCACGAGTCTCATGACAAGTCGCCACGAGTCTCATGACAAGTCACCACGAGTCTCATGACAAGTCGCCACGAGTCTCATGACAAGTCGCCACGAGTCTCATGACAAGTCGCCACGAGTCTCATGACAAGTCGCCACGAGTCTCATGACAAGTCGCCACGAGTCTCATGACAAGTCGCCACGAGTCTCATGACAAGTCGCCACGAGTCTCATGACAAGTCGCCACGAGTCTCATGACAAGTCGCCACGAGTCTCATGACAAGTCGCCACGAGTCTCATGACAAGTCGCCACGAGTCTCATGACAAGTCGCCACGAGTCTCATGACAAGTCGCCACGAGTCTCATGACAAGTCGCCACGAGTCTCATGACAAGTGGCCACGAGTCTCATGACAAGTGGCCACGAGTCTCATGACAAGTCGCCACGAGTCTCATGACAAGTCGCCACGAGTCTCATGACAAGTCGCCACGAGTCTCATGACAAGTCGCCACGAGTCTCATGACAAGTCGCCACGAGTCTCATGACAAGTCGCCACGATTCTCATGACAAGTCGCCACGAGTCTCATGACAAGTCGCCACGAGTCTCATGACAAGTCGCCACGAGTCTCATGACAAGTCGCCACGAGTCTCATGACAAGTCGCCACGAGTCTCATGACAAGTCGCCACGAGTCTCATGACAAGTCGCCACGAGTCTCATGACAAGTCGCCACGAGTCTCATGACAAGTCGCCACGAGTCTCATGACAAGTCGCCACGAGTCTCATGACAAGTCGCCACGAGTCTCATGACAAGTCGCCACGAGTCTCATGACAAGTCGCCACGAGTCTCATGACAAGTCGCCACGAGTCTCATGACAAGTCGCCACGAGTCTCATGACAAGTCGCCACGAGTCTCATGACAAGTCTCCACGAGTCTCATGACAAGTCGCCACGAGTCTCATGACAAGTGGCCACGAGTCTCATGACAAGTCGCCACGAGTCTCATGACAAGTCGCCACGAGTCTCATGACAAGTCGCCACGAGTCTCATGACAAGTCACCACGAGTCTCATGACAAGTCGCCACGAGTCTCATGACAAGTCGCCACGAGTCTCATGACAAGTCGCCACGAGTCTCATGACAAGTCGCCACGAGTCTCATGACAAGTCGCCACGAGTCTCATGACAAGTCGCCACGAGTCTCATGACAAGTCGCCACGAGTCTCATGACAAGTCGCCACGAGTCTCATGACAAGTCGCCACGAGTCTCATGACAAGTCGCCACGAGTCTCATGACAAGTCGCCACGAGTCTCATGACAAGTCGCCACGAGTCTCATGACAAGTGGCCACGAGTCTCATGACAAGTCGCCACGAGTCTCATGACAAGTCGCCACGAGTCTCATGACAAGTCGCCACGAGTCTCATGACAAGTCGCCACGAGTCTCATGACAAGTCGCCACGAGTCTCATGACAAGTCGCCACGAGTCTCATGACAAGTCGCCACGAGTCTCATGACAAGTCGCCACGATTCTCATGACAAGTCGCCACGAGTCTCATGACAAGTCGCCACGAGTCTCATGACAAGTCGCCACGAGTCTCATGACAAGTCGCCACGAGTCTCATGACAAGTCGCCACGAGTCTCATGACAAGTCGCCACGAGTCTCATGACAAGTCGCCACGAGTCTCATGACAAGTCGCCACGAGTCTCATGACAAGTCGCCACGAGTCTCATGACAAGTCGCCACGAGTCTCATGACAAGTCGCCACGAGTCTCATGACAAGTCGCCACGAGTCTCATGACAAGTCGCCACGAGTCTCATGACAAGTCGCCACGAGTCTCATGACAAGTCGCCACGAGTCTCATGACAAGTCGCCACGAGTCTCATGACAAGTCGCCACGAGTCTCATGACAAGTCGCCACGAGTCTCATGACAAGTCGCCACGAGTCTCATGACAAGTCGCCACGAGTCTCATGACAAGTCGCCACGAGTCTCATGACAAGTCGCCACGAGTCTCATGACAAGTCGCCACGAGTCTCATGACAAGTCGCCACGAGTCTCATGACAAGTCGCCACGAGTCTCATGACAAGTCACCACGAGTCTCATGACAAGTCGCCACAAGTCATGACAAGACAAGTCAAGTCAAGTCAAGTCACTACAAGTCAAGTCACCACAAGTCAAGTCACCACAAGTCAAGTCACCACAAGTCAAGTAAAGTCACCACAAGTCACCACAAGTCCAGTCAAGTCAAGTCAAGTCAAGTCAAGTCAAGTCAAGTCAAGTCAAGTCAAGTCTCATGACAAGTCAAGTCAAGTCAAGTCAAGTCAAGTCAAGTCAAGTCAAGTCAAGTCTCATGACAAGTCGCCACGAGTCTCATGACAAGTCGCCACGAGTCTCATGACAAGTCGCCACGAGTCTCATGACAAGTCGCCACGAGTCTCATGACAAGTCGCCACGAGTCTCATGACAAGTCGCCACGAGTCTCATGACAAGTCGCCACGAGTCTCATGACAAGTCGCCACGAGTCTCATTTCAAGTCGCCACGAGTCTCATGACAAGTCGCCACGAGTCTCATGACAAGTCGCCACGAGTCTCATGACAAGTCGCCACGAGTCTCATGACAAGTCGCCACGAGTCTCATGACAAGTCGCCACGAGTCTCATGACAAGTCGCCACGAGTCTCATGACAAGTGGCCACGAGTCTCATGACAAGTCGCCACGAGTCTCATGACAAGTCGCCACGAGTCTCATGACAAGTCGCCACGAGTCTCATGACAAGTCACCACGAGTCTCATGACAAGTCGCCACGAGTCTCATGACAAGTCGCCACGAGTCTCATGACAAGTCGCCACGAGTCTCATGACAAGTCGCCACGAGTCTCATGACAAGTCGCCACGAGTCTCATGACAAGTCGCCACGAGTCTCATGACAAGTCGCCACGAGTCTCATGACAAGTCGCCACGAGTCTCATGACAAGTCGCCACGAGTCTCATGACAAGTCGCCACGAGTCTCATGACAAGTCGCCACGAGTCTCATGACAAGTCGCCACGAGTCTCATGACAAGTCGCCACGAGTCTCATGACAAGTCGCCACGAGTCTCATGACAAGTCGCCACGAGTCTCATGACAAGTCGCCACGAGTCTCATGACAAGTCGCCACGAGTCTCATGACAAGTCACCACGAGTCTCATGACAAGTCGCCACAAGTCATGACAAGACAAGTCAAGTCAAGTCAAGTCACTACAAGTCAAGTCACCACAAGTCAAGTCACCACAAGTCAAGTCACCACAAGTCAAGTAAAGTCACCACAAGTCACCACAAGTCCAGTCCAGTCAAGTCAAGTCAAGTCAAGTCAAGTCAAGTCAAGTCAAGTCAAGTCAAGTCAAGTCAAGTCAAGTCTCATGACAAGTTAAGTCAAGTCAAGTCAAGTCAAGTCAAGTCAAGTCAAGTCTCATGACAAGTCGCCACGAGTCTCATGACAAGTCGCCACGAGTCTCATGACAAGTCGCCACGATTCTCATGACAAGTCGCCACGAGTCTCATGACAAGTCACCACGAGTCTCATGACAAGTCGCCACGAGTCTCATGACAAGTCGCCACGAGTCTCATGACAAGTCGCCACGAGTCTCATGACAAGTCGCCACGAGTCTCATGACAAGTCGCCACAAGTCATGACAAGACAAGTCAAGTCAAGTCAAGTCACTACAAGTCAAGTGACCACAAGTCAAGTCACCACAATTCAAGTCACCACAAGTCACCACAAGTCCAGTCAAGTCAAGTCAAGTCAAGTCAAGTCAAGTCAAGTCAAGTCAAGTCAAGTCAAGTCAAGTCAAGTCAAGTCAAGTCTCATGACAAGTCGCCACGCGTCTCATGACAAGTCGCCACGAGTCTCATGACAAGTCGCCACGAGTCTCATGACAAGTCGCCACGAGTCTCATGACAAGTCGCCACGAGTCTCATGACAAGTCGCCACGAGTCTCATGACAAGTCGCCACGAGTCTCATGACAAGTCGCCACGAGTCTCATGACAAGTCGCCACGAGTCTCATGACAAGTCGCCACGAGTCTCATGACAAGTCGCCACGAGTCTCATGACAAGTCGCCACGAGTCTCATGACAAGTCGCCACGAGTCTCATGACAAGTCGCCACGAGTCTCATGACAAGTCGCCACGAGTCTCATGACAAGTCGCCACGAGTCTCATGACAAGTCGCCACGAGTCTCATGACAAGTCGCCACGAGTCTCATGACAAGTCGCCACGAGTCTCATGACAAGTGGCCACGAGTCTCATGACAAGTCGCCACGAGTCTCATGACAAGTCGCCACGAGTCTCATGACAAGTCGCCACGAGTCTCATGACAAGTCACCACGAGTCTCATGACAAGTCGCCACGAGTCTCATGACAAGTCGCCACGAGTCTCATGACAAGTCGCCACGAGTCTCATGACAAGTCGCCACGATTCTCATGACAAGTCGCCACGAGTCTCATGACAAGTCGCCACGAGTCTCATGACAAGTCGCCACGAGTCTCATGACAAGTCGCCACGAGTCTCATGACAAGTCGCCACGAGTCTCATGACAAGTCGCCACGAGTCTCATGACAAGTCGCCACGAGTCTCATGACAAGTCGCCACGAGTCTCATGACAAGTCGCCACGAGTCTCATGACAAGTCGCCACGAGTCTCATGACAAGTCGCCACGAGTCTCATGACAAGTCGCCACGAGTCTCATGACAAGTCGCCACGAGTCTCATGACAAGTCGCCACGAGTCTCATGACAAGTCGCCACGAGTCTCATGACAAGTCGCCACGAGTCTCATGACAAGTCGCCACGAGTCTCATGACAAGTCGCCACGAGTCTCATGACAAGTCGCCACGAGTCTCATGACAAGTCGCCACGAGTCTCATGACAAGTCGCCACGAGTCTCATGACAAGTCGCCACGAGTCTCATGACAAGTCGCCACGAGTCTCATGACAAGTCGCCACGAGTCTCATGACAAGTCGCCACGAGTCTCATGACAAGTCGCCACGAGTCTCATGACAAGTCACCACGAGTCTCATGACAAGTCGCCACAAGTCATGACAAGACAAGTCAAGTCAAGTCAAGTCACTACAAGTCAAGTCACCACAAGTCAAGTCACCACAAGTCAAGTCACCACAAGTCAAGTAAAGTCACCACAAGTCACCACAAGTCCAGTCAAGTCAAGTCAAGTCAAGTCAAGTCAAGTCAAGTCAAGTCAAGTCAAGTCTCATGACAAGTCAAGTCAAGTCAAGTCAAGTCAAGTCAAGTCAAGTCAAGTCTCATGACAAGTCGCCACGAGTCTCATGACAAGTCGCCACGAGTCTCATGACAAGTCGCCACGAGTCTCATGACAAGTCGCCACGAGTCTCATGACAAGTCGCCACGAGTCTCATGACAAGTCGCCACGAGTCTCATGACAAGTCGCCACGAGTCTCATGACAAGTCGCCACGAGTCTCATTTCAAGTCGCCACGAGTCTCATGACAAGTCGCCACGAGTCTCATGACAAGTCGCCACGAGTCTCATGACAAGTCGCCACGAGTCTCATGACAAGTCGCCACGAGTCTCATGACAAGTCGCCACGAGTCTCATGACAAGTCGCCACGAGTCTCATGACAAGTGGCCACGAGTCTCATGACAAGTCGCCACGAGTCTCATGACAAGTCGCCACGAGTCTCATGACAAGTCGCCACGAGTCTCATGACAAGTCACCACGAGTCTCATGACAAGTCGCCACGAGTCTCATGACAAGTCGCCACGAGTCTCATGACAAGTCGCCACGAGTCTCATGACAAGTCGCCACGAGTCTCATGACAAGTCGCCACGAGTCTCATGACAAGTCGCCACGAGTCTCATGACAAGTCGCCACGAGTCTCATGACA
Organism: Botryllus schlosseri; assembly: GCF_051294905.1. Classification (NCBI taxonomy): domain Eukaryota; kingdom Metazoa; phylum Chordata; class Ascidiacea; order Stolidobranchia; family Styelidae; genus Botryllus; species Botryllus schlosseri. The sequence continues at coordinate 51,014 of NW_027648631.1, forward strand.
AGTCGCCACGAGTCTCATGACAAGTCGCCACGAGTCTCATGACAAGTCGCCACGAGTCTCATGACAAGTCGCCACGAGTCTCATGACAAGTCGCCACGAGTCTCATGACAAGTCGCCACGAGTCTCATGACAAGTCACCACGAGTCTCATGACAAGTCGCCACAAGTCATGACAAGACAAGTCAAGTCAAGTCAAGTCACTACAAGTCAAGTCACCACAAGTCAAGTCACCACAAGTCAAGTCACCACAAGTCAAGTAAAGTCACCACAAGTCACCACAAGTCCAGTCAAGTCAAGTCAAGTCAAGTCAAGTCAAGTCAAGTCAAGTCAAGTCAAGTCAAGTCAAGTCAAGTCAAGTCTCATGACAAGTTAAGTCAAGTCAAGTCAAGTCAAGTCAAGTCAAGTCAAGTCTCATGACAAGTCGCCACGAGTCTCATGACAAGTTGCCACGAGTCTCATGACAAGTCGCCACGATTCTCATGACAAGTCGCCACGAGTCTCATGACAAGTCGCCACGAGTCTCATGACAAGTCGCCACGAGTCTCATGACAAGTCGCCACGAGTCTCATGACAAGTCGCCACGAGTCTCATGACAAGTCGCCACGAGTCTCATGACAAGTCGCCACGAGTCTCATGACAAGTCGCCACGAGTCTCATGACAAGTCGCCACGAGTCTCATGACAAGTCGACACGAGTCTCATGACAAGTCGCCACGAGTCTCATGACAAGTCGCCACGAGTCTCATGACAAGTCGCCACGAGTCTCATGACAAGTCGCCACGAGTCTCATGACAAGTCGCCACGAGTCTCATGACAAGTCGCCACGAGTCTCATGACAAGTCGCCACGAGTCTCATGACAAGTCGCCACGAGTCTCATGACAAGTCGCCACGAGTCTCATGACAAGTCGCCACGAGTCTCATGACAAGTCTCCACGAGTCTCATGACAAGTGGCCACGAGTCTCATGACAAGTCGCCACGAGTCTCATGACAAGTCGCCACGAGTCTCATGACAAGTCGCCACGAGTCTCATGACAAGTCACCACGAGTCTCATGACAAGTCGCCACGAGTCTCATGACAAGTCGCCACGAGTCTCATGACAAGTCGCCACGAGTCTCATGACAAGTCGCCACGAGTCTCATGACAAGTCGCCACGAGTCTCATGACAAGTCGCCACGAGTCTCATGACAAGTCGCCACGAGTCTCATGACAAGTCGCCACGAGTCTCATGACAAGTCGCCACGAGTCTCATGACAAGTCGCCACGAGTCTCATGACAAGTCGCCACGAGTCTCATGACAAGTCGCCACGAGTCTCATGACAAGTCGCCACGAGTCTCATGACAAGTCGCCACGAGTCTCATGACAAGTCGCCACGAGTCTCATGACAAGTCGCCACGAGTCTCATGACAAGTCACCACGAGTCTCATGACAAGTCGCCACAAGTCATGACAAGACAAGTCAAGTCAAGTCAAGTCACTACAAGTCAAGTCACCACAAGTCAAGTCACCACAAGTCAAGTCACCACAAGTCAAGTAAAGTCACCACAAGTCACCACAAGTCCAGTCAAGTCAAGTCAAGTCAAGTCAAGTCAAGTCAAGTCAAGTCAAGTCAAGTCAAGTCAAGTCAAGTCTCATGACAAGTTAAGTCAAGTCAAGTCAAGTCAAGTCAAGTCAAGTCAAGTCTCATGACAAGTCGCCACGAGTCTCATGACAAGTCGCCACGAGTCTCATGACAAGTCGCCACGAGTCTCATGACAAGTCGCCACGAGTCTCATGACAAGTCGCCACGAGTCTCATGACAAGTCGCCACGAGTCTCATGACAAGTCGCCACGAGTCTCATGACAAGTCGCCACGAGTCTCACGACAAGTCGACACGAGTCTCATGACAAGTCGCCACGAGTCTCATGACAAGTCGACACGAGTCTCATGACAAGTCGCCACGAGTCTCATGACAAGTCGCCACGAGTCTCATGACAAGTCGCCACGAGTATCATGACAAGTCGCCACGAGTCTCATGACAAGTCGCCACGAGTCTCATGACAAGTCGCCACGAGTCTCATGACAAGTCGCCACGAGTCTCATGACAAGTCGCCACGAGTCTCATGACAAGTCGCCACGAGTCTCATGACAAGTCGCCACGAGTCTCATGACAAGTCGCCACGAGTCTCATGACAAGTCGCCACGAGTCTCATGACAAGTCGCCACGAGTCTCATGACAAGTCGCCACGAGTCTCATGACAAGTCGCCACGAGTCTCATGACAAGTCGCCACGAGTCTCATGACAAGTCGCCACGAGTCTCATGACAAGTCGCCACGAGTCTCATGACAAGTCGCCACGAGTCTCATGACAAGTCGCCACGAGTCTCATGACAAGTCGCCACGAGTCTCATGACAAGTCGCCACGAGTCTCATGACAAGTCGCCACGAGTCTCATGACAAGTCGCCACGAGTCTCATGACAAGTCGCCACGAGTCTCATGACAAGTCGCCACGAGTCTCATGACAAGTCGCCAAGAGTCTCATGACAAGTCGCTACGAGTCTCATGACAAGTCGCCACGAGTCTCATGACATGTCGCCACGAGTCTCATGACAAGTCGCCACGAGTCTCATGACAAGTCGCCACGAGTCTCATGACAAGTCGCCACGAGTCTCATGACAAGTCGCCACGAGTCTCATGACAAGTCGCCACGAGTCTCATGACAAGTCGCCACGAGTCTCATGACAAGTCGCCACGAGTCTCATGACAAGTCACCACGAGTCTCATGACAAGTCGCCACGAGTCTCATGACAAGTCGCCACGAGTCTCATGACAAGTCGCCACGAGTCTCATGACAAGTCGCCACGAGTCTCATGACAAGTCACCACGAGTCTCATGACAAGTCGCCACGAGTCTCATGACAAGTCGCCACGAGTCTCATGACAAGTCGCCACGAGTCTCATGACAAGTCGCCACGAGTCTCATGACAAGTCGCCACGAGTCTCATGACAAGTCGCCACGAGTCTCATGACAAGTCGCCACGAGTCTCATGACAAGTCGCCACGAGTCTCATGACAAGTCGCCACGAGTCTCATGACAAGTCGCCACGAGTCTCATGACAAGTCGCCACGAGTCTCATGACAAGTCGCCACGAGTCTCATGACAAGTCGCCACGAGTCTCATGACAAGTCGCCACGAGTCTCATGACAAGTCGCCACGAGTCTCATGACAAGTCGCCACAAGTCATGACAAGACAAGTCAAGTCAAGTCAAGTCACTACAAGTCAAGTCACCACAAGTCAAGTCACCACAAGTCAAGTCACCACAAGTCAAGTAAAGTCACCACAAGTCACCACAAGTCCAGTCAAGTCAAGTCAAGTCAAGTCAAGTCAAGTCAAGTCAAGTCAAGTCAAGTCAAGTCAAGTCAAGTCTCATGACAAGTTAAGTCAAGTCAAGTCAAGTCAAGTCAAGTCAAGTCAAGTCTCATGACAAGTCGCCACGAGTCTCATGATAAGTCGCCACGAGTCTCATGACAAGTCGCCACGATTCTCATGACAAGTCGCCACGAGTCTCATGACAAGTCGCCATGAGTCTCATGACAAGTCGCCACGAGTCTCATGACAAGTCGCCACGAGTCTCATGACAAGTCGCCACGAGTCTCATGACAAGTCGCCACGAGTCTCATGACAAGTCGCCACGAGTCTCATGACAAGTCGCCACGAGTCTCATGACAAGTCGCCACGAGTCTCATGACAAGTCGCCACGAGTCTCATGACAAGTCGCCACGAGTCTCATGACAAGTCGCCACGAGTCTCATGACAAGTCGCCACGAGTCTCATGACAAGTCGCCACGAGTCTCATGACAAGTCGCCACGAGTCTCATGACAAGTCGCCACGAGTCTCATGACAAGTCGCCACGAGTCTCATGACAAGTGGCCACGAGTCTCATGACAAGTCGCCACGAGTCTCATGACAAGTCGCCACGAGTCTCATGACAAGTCGCCACGAGTCTCATGACAAGTCGCCACGAGTCTTATGACAAGTCGCCACGAGTCTCATGACAAGTCGCCACGAGTCTCATGACAAGTCGCCACGAGTCTCATGACAAGTCGCCACGAGTCTTATGACAAGTCGCCACGAGTCTCATGACAAGTCGCCACGAGTCTCATGACAAGTCGCCACGAGTCTCATGACAAGTCGCCACAAGTCATGACAAGACAAGTCAAGTCAAGTCAAGTCACTACAAGTCAAGTCACCACAAGTCAAGTCACCACAAGTCAAGTCACCACAAGTCAAGTAAAGTCACCACAAGTCACCACAAGTCCAGTCAAGTCAAGTCAAGTCAAGTCAAGTCAAGTCAAGTCAAGTCAAGTCAAGTCAAGTCAAGTCTCATGACAAGTCAAGTCAAGTCAAGTCAAGTCAAGTCAAGTCAAGTCAAGTCAAGTCTCATGACAAGTCGCCACGAGTCTCATGACAAGTCGCCACGAGTCTCATGACAAGTCGCCACGAGACTCATGACAAGTCGCCACGAGTCTCATGACAAGTCGCCACGAGTCTCATGACAAGTCGACACGAGTCTCATGACAAGTCGCCACGAGTCTCATGACAAGTCGACACGAGTCTCATGACAAGTCGCCACGAGTCTCATGACAAGTCGCCACGAGTCTCATGACATGTCGCCACGAGTATCATGACAAGTCGCCACGAGTCTCATGACAAGTCGCCACGAGTCTCATGACAAGTCGCCACGAGTCTCATGACAAGTCGCCACGAGTCTCATGACAAGTCGCCACGAGTCTCATGACAAGTCGCCACGAGTCTCATGACAAGTCGCCACGAGTCTCATGACAAGTCGCCACGAGTCTCATGACAAGTCGCCACGAGTCTCATGACAAGTCGCCACGAGTCTCATGACAAGTCGCCACGAGTCTCATGACAAGTCGCCACGAGTCTCATGACAAGTCGCCACGAGTCTCATGACAAGTCGCCACGAGTCTCATGACAAGTCGCCACGAGTCTCATGACAAGTCGCCACGAGTCTCATGACAAGTCGCCACGAGTCTCATGACAAGTCGCCACAAGTCATGACAAGACAAGTCAAGTCAAGTCAAGTCACTACACTACAAGTCAAGTCACCACAAGTCAAGTCACCACAAGTCAAGTCACCACAAGTCAAGTAAAGTCACCACAAGTCACCACAAGTCCAGTCAAGTCACGTCAAGTCAAGTCAAGTCAAGTCAAGTCAAGTCAAGTCTCATGACAAGTCAAGTCAAGTCAAGTCAAGTCAAGTCAAGTCAAGTCAAGTCAAGTCAAGTCAAGTCAAGTCAAGTCAAGTCAAGTCTCATGACAAGTCGCCACGAGTCTCATGACAAGTCGCCACGAGTCTCATGACAAGTCGCCACGAGTCTCATGACAAGTCGCCACGAGTCTCATGACAAGTCGCCACGAGTCTCATGACAAGTCGCCACGAGTCTCATGACAAGTCGCCACGAGTCTCATGACAAGTCGCCACGAGTCTCATGACAAGTCGCCACGAGTCTCATGACAAGTCGCCACGAGTCTCATGACAAGTCGCCACGAGTCTCATGACATGTCGCCACGAGTCTCATGTCAAGTCGCCACGAGTCTCATGACAAGTCGCCACGAGTCTCATGACAAGTCGCCACGAGTCTCATGACAAGTCGCCACGAGTCTCATGACAAGTCGCCACGAGTCTCATGACAAGTCGCCACGAGTCTCATGACAAGTCGCCACGAGTCTCATGACAAGTCGCCACGAGTCTCATGACAAGTCGCCACGAGTCTCATGACAAGTCGCCACGAGTCTCATGACAAGTCGCCACGAGTCTCATGACAAGTCGCCACGAGTCTCATGACAAGTCGCCACGAGTCTCATGACAAGTCGCCACGAGTCTCATGACAAGTCGCCACGAGTCTCATGACAAGTCGCCACGAGTCTCATGACAAGTCGCCACGAGTCTCATGACAAGTCGCCACGAGTTTCATGACAAGTCGCCACGAGTATCATGACAAGTCGCCACGAGTCTCATGACAAGTCGCCACGAGTCTCATGACAAGTCGCCACGAGTCTCATGACAAGTCGCCACAAGTCATGACAAGACAAGTCAAGTCAAGTCAAGTCACTACAAGTCAAGTCACCACAAGTCAAGTCACCACAAGTCAAGTCACCACAAGTCAAGTAAAGTCACCACAAGTCACCACAAGTCCAGTCAAGTCAAGTCAAGTCAAGTCAAGTCAAGTCAAGTCAAGTCAAGTCAAGTCTCATGACAAGTCAAGTCAAGTCAAGTCAAGTCAAGTCAAGTCAAGTCAAGTCAAGTCAAGTCAAGTCAAGTCTCATGACAAGTCGCCACGAGTCTCATGACAAGTCGCCACGAGTCTCATGACAAGTCGCCACGAGACTCATGACAAGTCGCCACGAGTCCCATGACAAGTCGCCACGAGTCTCATGACAAGTCGACACGAGTCTCATGACAAGTCGCCACGAGTCTCATGACAAGTCGACACGAGTCTCATGACAAGTCGCCACGAGTCTCATGACAAGTCGCCACGAGTCTCATGACAAGTCGCCACGAGTATCATGACAAATCGCCACGAGTCTCATGACAAGTCGCCACGAGTCTCATGACAAGTCGCCACGAGTCTCATGACAAGTCGCCACGAGTCTCATGACAAGTCGCCACGAGTCTCATGACAAGTCGCCACGAGTCTCATGACAAGTCGCCACGAGTCTCATGACAAGTCGCCACGAGTCTCATGACAAGTCGCCACGAGTCTCATGACAAGTCGCCACGAGTCTCATGACAAGTCGCCACGAGTCTCATGACAAGTCGCCACGAGTCTCATGACAAGTCGCCACGAGTCTCATGACAAGTCGCCACGAGTCTCATGACAAGTCGCCACGAGTCTCATGACAAGTCGCCACGAGTCTCATGACAAGTCGCCACGAGTCTCATGACAAGTCGCCACGAGTCTCATGACAAGTCGCCACGAGTCTCATGACAAGTCGCCACGAGTCTCATGACAAGTCGCCACAAGTCATGACAAGACAAGTCAAGTCAAGTCAAGTCACTACAAGTCAAGTCACCACAAGTCAAGTCACCACAAGTCAAGTCACCACAAGTCAAGTCACCACAAGTCAAGTAAAGTCACCACAAGTCACCACAAGTCCAGTCAAGTCACGTCAAGTCAAGTCAAGTCAAGTCAAGTCAAGTCAAGTCTCATGACAAGTCAAGTCAAGTCAAGTCAAGTCAATTCAAGTCAAGTCAAGTCAAGTCAAGTCAAGTCAAGTCTCATGACAAGTCGCCACGAGTCTCATGACAAGTCGCCACGAGTCTCATGACAAGTCGCCACGAGTCTCATGACAAGTCGCCACGAGTCTCATGACAAGTCGCCACGAGTCTCATGACATGTCGCCACGAGTCTCATGACAAGTCGCCACGAGTCTCATGACAAGTCGCCACGAGTCTCATGACAAGTCGCCACGAGTCTCATGACAAGTCGCCACGAGTCTCATGACAAGTCGCCACGAGTCTCATGACAAGTCGCCACGAGTCTCATGACAAGTCGCCACGAGTCTCATGACAAGTCGCCACGAGTCTCATGACAAGTCGCCACGAGTCTCATGACAAGTCGCCACGAGTCTCATGACAAGTCGCCACGAGTCTCATGACAAGTCGCCACGAGTCTCATGACAAGTCGCCACGAGTCTCATGACAAGTCGCCACGAGTCTCATGACAAGTCGCCACGAGTCTCATGACAAGTCGCCACGAGTCTCATGACAAGTCGCCACAAGTCATGACAAGACAAGTCAAGTCAAGTCAAGTCACTACACTACAAGTCAAGTCACCACAAGTCAAGTCACCACAAGTCAAGTCACCACAAGTCAAGTCACCACAAGTCAAGTAAAGTCACCACAAGTCACCACAAGTCCAGTCAAGTCACGTCAAGTCAAGTCAAGTCAAGTCAAGTCAAGTCAAGTCTCATGACAAGTCAAGTCAAGTCAAGTCAAGTCAAGTCAAGTCAAGTCAAGTCAAGTCAAGTCAAGTCAAGTCTCATGACAAGTCGCCACGAGTCTCATGACAAGTCGCCACGAGTCTCATGACAAGTCGCCACGAGTCTCATGACAAGTCGCCACGAGTCTCATGACAAGTCGCCACGAGTCTCATGACAAGTCGCCACGAGTCTCATGACAAGTCGCCACGAGTCTCATGACAAGTCGCCACGAGTCTCATGACAAGTCGCCACGAGTCTCATGACAAGTCGCCACGAGTCTCATGACAAGTCGCCACGAGTCTCATGACATGTCGCCACGAGTCTCATGACAAGTCGCCACGAGTCTCATGACAAGTCGCCACGAGTCTCATGACAAGTCGCCACGAGTCTCATGACAAGTCGCCACGAGTCTCATGACAAGTCGCCACGAGTCTCATGACAAGTCGCCACGAGTTTCATGACAAGTCGCCACGAGTATCATGACAAGTCGCCACGAGTCTCATGACAAGTCGCCACGAGTCTCATGACAAGTCGCCACGAGTCTCATGACAAGTCGCCACAAGTCATGACAAGACAAGTCAAGTCAAGTCAAGTCACTACAAGTCAAGTCACCACAAGTCAAGTCACCACAAGTCAAGTCACCACAAGTCAAGTAAAGTCACCACAAGTCACCACAAGTCAAGTCAAGTCAAGTCAAGTCAAGTCAAGTCAAGTCAAGTCAAGTCAAGTCAAGTCAAGTCAAGTCAAGTCAAGTCAAGTCAAGTCTCATGACAAGTCGCCACGAGTCTCATGACAAGTCGCCACGAGTCTCATGACAAGTCGCCACGAGACTCATGACAAGTCGCCACGAGTCCCATGACAAGTCGCCACGAGTCTCATGACAAGTCGACACGAGTCTCATGACAAGTCGCCACGAGTCTCATGACAAGTCGACACGAGTCTCATGACAAGTCGCCACGAGTCTCATGACAAGTCGCCACGAGTCTCATGACAAGTCGC
>NW_027648631.1:65000-92500 GCF_051294905.1 Botryllus schlosseri
AGTCAAGTCAAGTCAAGTCAAGTCAAGTCAAGTCAAGTCAAGTCAAGTCAAGTCAAGTCAAGTCAAGTCAAGTCAAGTCAAGTCAAGTCAAGTCAAGTCAAGTCAAGTCAAGTCAAGTCAAGTCAAGTCAAGTCAAGTCAAGTCAAGTCAAGTCAAGTCAAGTCAAGTCAAGTCAAGTCAAGTCAAGTCAAGTCAAGTCAAGTCAAGTCAAGTCAAGTCAAGTCAAGTCACCAAAAGTCAAGTCAAGTCACCACAAGTCAAGTCAAGTCACCACAAGTCAAGTCAAGTCACCACTTGTCAAGTCACCACAAGTCATGTCAAGTCACCACAAGTCCAGTCAAGTCAAGTCAAGTCAAGTCAAGTCAAGTCAAGTCAAGTCAAGTCAAGTCAAGTCAAGTCAAGTCAAGTCAAGTCACCACGAGTCATGACAAGTCGCCACGAGTCATGACAAGTCGCCACGAGTCATGACAAGTCGCCACGCGTCATGACAAGTCGCCACGAGTCATGACAAGTCGCCACGAGTCATGACAAGTCGCCACAAGTCATGACAAGACAAGTCAAGTCATGACAAGACAAGTCAAGTCATGACAAGACAAGTCAAGTCATGACAAGACAAGTCAAGTCAAGTACCACAAGTCACCACAAGTCACCACAAGTCACCACAAGTCACCACAAGTCACCACAAGTCACCACAAGTCACCACAAGTCAAGTCACCACAAGTCAAGTCAAGTCAAGTCAAGTCAAGTCAAGTCAAGTCAAGTCAAGTCAAGTCAAGTCAAGTCAAGTCAAGTCAAGTCAAGTCAAGTCAAGTCAAGTCAAGTCAAGTCAAGTCAAGTCAAGTCAAGTCAAGTCAAGTCAAGTCAAGTCAAGTCAAGTCAAGTCAAGTCAAGTCAAGTCAAGTCGCCACGAGTCTCATGACAAGTCGCCACGAGTCTCATGACAAGTCGCCACGAGTCTCATGACAAGTCGCCACGAGTCTCATGACAAGTCGCCACGAGTCTCATGACAAGTCGCCACGAGTCTCATGACAAGTCGCCACGAGTCTCATGACAAGTCGCCACGAGTCTCATGACAAGTCGCCACGAGTCTCATGACAAGTCGCCACGAGTCTCATGACAAGTCGCCACGAGTCTCATGACAAGTCGCCACGAGTCTCATGACAAGTCGCCACGAGTCTCATGACAAGTCGCCACGAGTCTCATGACAAGTCGCCACGAGTCTCATGACAAGTCGCCACGAGTCTCATGACAAGTGGCCACGAGTCTCATGACAAGTCGCCACGAGTCTCATGACAAGTCGCCACGAGTCTCATGACAAGTCGCCACGAGTCTCATGACAAGTCGCAACGAGTCTCATGACAAGTCGCAACGAGTCTCATGACAAGTCGCCACGAGTCTCATGACAAGTCGCCACGAGTCATGACAAGTCGCCACAAGTCATGACAAGTCGCCACAAGTCATGACAAGACAAGTCAAGTCATCACAAGACAAGTCAAGTCATGACAAGACAAGTCAAGTCATGACAAGACAAGTCAAGTCAAGTCACCACAAGTCAAGTCACCACAAGTCAAGTCAAGCCTCCACAAGTCAAGTCAAGTCAAGTCAAGTCAAGTCACCACAAGTCAAGTCACCACAAGTCAAGTCACCACAAGTCAAGTCAAGTCACCACAAGTCAAGTCAAGTCAAGACAAGTCAAGTCAAGTCACCAAAAGTCAAGTCAAGTCACCACAAGTCAAGTCAAGTCACCACAAGTCAAGTCAAGTCACCACTTGTCAAGTCACCACAAGTCATGTCAAGTCACCACAAGTCCAGTCAAGTCAAGTCAAGTCAAGTCAAGTCAAGTCGAATCAAGTCAAGTCAAGTCAAGTCAAGTCACCACGAGTCATGACAAGTCGCCACGAGTCATGACAAGTCGCCACGAGTCATGACAAGTCGCCACGCGTCATGACAAGTCGCCACGAGTCATGACAAGTCGCCACGAGTCATGACAAGTCGCCACAAGTCATGACAAGACAAGTCAAGTCATGACAAGACAAGTCATGACAAGACAAGTCATGACAAGACAAGTCAAGTCAAGTACCACAAGTCACCACAAGTCACCACAAGTCACCACAAGTCACCACAAGTCACCACAAGTCACCACAAGTCACCACAAGTCACCACAAGTCAAGTCATCACAAGTCAAGTCAAGTCACCACAACTCAAGTCACCACAACTCAAGTCAAGTCAAGTCAAGTCAAGTCAAGTCAAGTCAAGTCAAGTCAAGTCACCACGAGTCATGACAAGTCGCCACGAGTCATGACAAGTCGCCACGAGTCATGACAAGTCGCCACGCGTCATGACAAGTCGCCACGAGTCATGAACAGTCGCCACGAGTCATGACAAGTCGCCACAAGTCATGACAAGACAAGTCAAGTCATGACAAGACAAGTCAAGTCATGACAAGACAAGTCAAGTCATGACAAGACAAGTCAAGTCAAGTACCACAAGTCACCACAAGTCACCACAAGTCACCACAAGTCACCACAAGTCACCACAAGTCACCACAAGTCAAGTCACCACAAGTCAAGTCAAGTCAAGTCAAGTCAAGTCAAGTCAAGTCAAGTCAAGTCAAGTCAAGTCAAGTCAAGTCAAGTCAAGTCAAGTCAAGTCAAGTCAAGTCAAGTCAAGTCAAGTCAAGTCAAGTCAAGTCAAGTCAAGTCAAGTCAAGTCAAGTCAAGTCAAGTCAAGTCAAGTCAAGTCAAGTCAAGTCAAGTTAAGTCAAGTCGCCACGAGTCTCATGACAAGTCGCCACGAGTCTCATGACAAGTCGCCACGAGTCTCATGACAAGTCGCCACGAGTCTCATGACAAGTCGCCACGAGTCTCATGACAAGTCGCCACGAGTCTCATGACAAGTCGCCACGAGTCTCATGACAAGTCGCCACGAGTCTCATGACAAGTCGCCACGAGTCTCATGACAAGTCGCCACGAGTCTCATGACAAGTCGCCACGAGTCTCATGACAAGTCGCCACGAGTCTCATGACAAGTCGCCACGAGTCTCATGACAAGTCGCCACGAGTCTCATGACAAGTCGCCACGAGTCTCATGACAAGTGGCCACGAGTCTCATGACAAGTCGCCACGAGTCTCATGACAAGTCGCCACGAGTCTCATGACAAGTGGCCACGAGTCTCATGACAAGTCGCCACGAGTCTCATGACAAGTCGCCACGAGTCTCATGACAAGTCGCCACGAGTCTCATGACAAGTCGCAACGAGTCTCATGACAAGTCGCCACGAGTCATGACAAGTCGCCACAAGTCATGACAAGTCGCCACAAGTCATGACAAGACAAGTCAAGTCATCACAAGACAAGTCAAGTCATGACAAGACAAGTCAAGTCATGACAAGACAAGTCAAGTCATGACAAGACAAGTCAAGTCATGACAAGACAAGTCAAGTCAAGTCACCACAAGTCAAGTCACCACAAGTCAAGTCAAGTCTCCACAAGTCAAGTCAAGTAAAGTCAAGTCAAGTCACCACAAGTCAAGTCACCACAAGTCAAGTCACCACAAGTCAAGTCAAGTCACCACAAGTCAAGTCAAGTCAAGACAAGTCAAGTCAAGTCACCAAAAGTCAAGTCAAGTCACCACAAGTCAAGTCAAGTCACCACAAGTCAAGTCAAGTCACCACTTGTCAAGTCACCACAAGTCATGTCAAGTCACCACAAGTCCAGTCAAGTCAAGTCAAGTCAAGTCAAGTCAAGTCAAGTCAAGTCAAGTCAAGTCAAGTCACCACGAGTCATGACAAGTCGCCACGAGTCATGACAAGTCGCCACGAGTCATGACAAGTCGCCACGCGTCATGACAAGTCGCCACGAGTCATGACAAGTCGCCACGAGTCATGACAAGTCGCCACAAGTCATGACAAGACAAGTCAAGTCATGACAAGACAAGTCAAGTCATGACAAGACAAGTCAAGTCATGACAAGACAAGTCAAGTCAAGTACCACAAGTCACCACAAGTCACCACAAGTCACCACAAGTCACCACAAGTCACCACAAGTCACCACAAGTCACCACAAGTCAAGTCACCACAAGTCAAGTCAAGTCACCACAAGTCAAGTCACCACAAGTCAAGTCAAGTCAAGTCAAGTCAAGTCAAGTCAAGTCAAGTCAAGTCAAGTCAAGTCAAGTCAAGTCAAGTCAAGTCAAGTCAAGTCAAGTCAAGTCAAGTCAAGTCAAGTCAAGTCAAGTCAAGTCAAGTCAAGTCAAGTCAAGTCAAGTCAAGTCAAGTCAAGTCAAGTCAAGTCAAGTCAAGTCAAGTCAAGTCAAGTCAAGTCAAGTCAAGTCAAGTCAAGTCAAGTCAAGTCAAGTCAAGTCAAGTCAAGTCAAGTCACCAAAAGTCAAGTCAAGTCACCACAAGTCAAGTCAAGTCACCACAAGTCAAGTCAAGTCACCACTTGTCAAGTCACCACAAGTCATGTCAAGTCACCACAAGTCCAGTCAAGTCAAGTCAAGTCAAGTCAAGTCAAGTCAAGTCAAGTCAAGTCAAGTCAAGTCAAGTCAAGTCAAGTCAAGTCAAGTCAAGTCAAGTCAAGTCTCATGACAAGTCAAGTCAAGTCAAGTCAAGTCAAGTCAAGTCAAGTCAAGTCAAGTCAAGTCTCATGACAAGTCGCCACGAGTCTCATGACAAGTCGCCACGAGTCTCATGACAAGTCGCCACGAGACTCATGACAAGTCGCCACGAGTCTCATGACAAGTCGCCACGAGTCTCATGACAAGTCGACACGAGTCTCATGACAAGTCGCCACGAGTCTCATGACAAGTCGACACGAGTCTCATGACAAGTCGCCACGAGTCTCATGACAAGTCGCAACGAGTCTCATGACATGTCGCCACGAGTATCATGACAAGTCGCCACGAGTCTCATGACAGGTCGCCACGAGTCTCATGACAAGTCGCCACGAGTCTCATGACAAGTCGCCACGAGTCTCATGACAAGTCGCCACGAGTCTCATGACAGGTCGCCACGAGTCTCATGACAAGTCGCCACGAGTCTCATGACAAGTCGCCACGAGTCTCATGACAAGTCGCCACGAGTCTCATGACAAGTCGCCACGAGTCTCATGACAAGTCGCCACGAGTCTCATGACAAGTCGCCACGAGTCTCATGACAAGTCGCCACGAGTCTCATGACAAGTCGCCACGAGTCTCATGACAAGTCGCCACAAGTCATGACAAGACAAGTCAAGTCAAGTCAAGTCACTACACTACAAGTCAAGTCACCACAAGTCAAGTCACCACAAGTCAAGTCACCACAAGTCAAGTCACCACAAGTCAAGTAAAGTCACCACAAGTCACCACAAGTCCAGTCAAGTCACGTCAAGTCAAGTCAAGTCAAGTCAAGTCAAGTCAAGTCTCATGACAAGTCAAGTCAAGTCAAGTCAAGTCAAGTCAAGTCAAGTCAAGTCAAGTCAAGTCAAGTCAAGTCAAGTCAAGTCAAGTCAAGTCTCATGACAAGTCGCCACGAGTCTCATGACAAGTCGCCACGAGTCTCATGACAAGTCGCCACGAGTCTCATGACAAGTCGCCACGAGTCTCATGACAAGTCGCCACGAGTCTCATGACAAGTCGCCACGAGTCTCATGACAAGTCGCCACGAGTCTCATGACAAGTCGCCACGAGTCTCATGACAAGTCGCCACGAGTCTCATGACAAGTCGCCACGAGTCTCATGACATGTCGCCACGAGTCTCATGACAAGTCGCCACGAGTCTCATGACAAGTCGCCACGAGTCTCATGACAAGTCGCCACGAGTCTCATGACAAGTCGCCACGAGTCTCATGACAAGTCGCCACGAGTCTCATGACAAGTCGCCACGAGTCTCATGACAAGTCGCCACGAGTCTCATGACAAGTCGCCACGAGTCTCATGACAAGTCGCCACGAGTCTCATGACAAGTCGCCACGAGTCTCATGACAAGTCGCCACGAGTCTCATGACAAGTCGCCACGAGTCTCATGACAAGTCGCCACGAGTCTCATGACAAGTCGCCACGAGTCTCATGACAAGTCGCCACGAGTCTCATGACAAGTCGCCACGAGTCTCATGACAAGTCGCCACGAGTCTCATGACAAGTCGCCACGAGTCTCATGACAAGTCGCCACGAGTCTCATGACAAGTCGCCACGAGTCTCATGACAAGTCGCCACGAGTCTCATGACAAGTCGCCACGAGTCTCATGACAAGTCGCCACGAGTCTCATGACAAGTCGCCACGAGTCTCATGACAAGTCGCCACGAGTCTCATGACAAGTCGCCACGAGTCTCATGACAAGTCGCCACGAGTCTCATGACAAGTCGCCACGAGTCTCATGACAAGTCGCCACGAGTCTCATGACAAGTCGCCACGAGTCTCATGACAAGTCGCCACGAGTCTCATGACAAGTCGCCACGAGTCTCATGACAAGTCGCCACGAGTTTCATGACAAGTCGCCACGAGTATCATGACAAGTCGCCACGAGTCTCATGACAAGTCGCCACGAGTCTCATGACAAGTCGCCACGAGTCTCATGACAAGTCGCCACGAGTCTCATGACAAGTCGCCACGAGTCTCATGACAAGTCGCCACGAGTCTCATGACAAGTCGCCACGAGTCTCATGACAAGTCGCCACGAGTCTCATGACAAGTCGCCACGAGTCTCATGACAAGTCGCCACGAGTCTCATGACAAGTCGCCACGAGTCTCATGACAAGTCGCCACGAGTCTCATGACAAGTCGCCACGAGTCTCATGACAAGTCGCCACGAGTCTCATGACAAGTCGCCACGAGTCTCATGACAAGTCGCCACGAGTCTCATGACAAGTCGCCACGAGTCTCATGACAAGTCGCCACGAGTCTCATGACAAGTGGCCACGAGTCTCATGACAAGTCGCCACGAGTCTCATGACAAGTCGCCACGAGTCTCATGACAAGTCGCCACGAGTCTTATGACAAGTCGCCACGAGTCTCATGACAAGTCGCCACGAGTCTCATGACAAGTCGCCACGAGTCTCATGACAAGTCGCCACAAGTCATGACAAGACAAGTCAAGTCAAGTCAAGTCACTACAAGTCAAGTCACCACAAGTCAAGTCACCACAAGTCAAGTCACCACAAGTCAAGTAAAGTCAAGTAAAGTCACCACAAGTCACCACAAGTCCAGTCAAGTCAAGTCAAGTCAAGTCAAGTCAAGTCAAGTCAAGTCAAGTCAAGTCAAGTCAAGTCAAGTCAAGTCAAGTCTCATGACAAGTCAAGTCAAGTCAAGTCAAGTCAAGTCAAGTCAAGTCAAGTCAAGTCAAGTCAAGTCTCATGACAAGTCGCCACGAGTCTCATGACAAGTCGCCACGAGTCTCATGACAAGTCGCCACGAGACTCATGACAAGTCGCCACGAGTCTCATGACAAGTCGCCACGAGTCTCATGACAAGTCGACACGAGTCTCATGACAAGTCGCCACGAGTCTCATGACAAGTCGACACGAGTCTCATGACAAGTCGCCACGAGTCTCATGACAAGTCGCCACGAGTCTCATGACATGTCGCCACGAGTATCATGACAAGTCGCCACGAGTCTCATGACAAGTCGCCACGAGTCTCATGACAAGTCGCCACGAGTCTCATGACAAGTCGCCACGAGTCTCATGACAAGTCGCCACGAGTCTCATGACAAGTCGCCACGAGTCTCATGACAAGTCGCCACGAGTCTCATGACAAGTCGCCACGAGTCTCATGACAAGTCGCCACGAGTCTCATGACAAGTCGCCACGAGTCTCATGACAAGTCGCCACGAGTCTCATGACAAGTCGCCACGAGTCTCATGACAAGTCGCCACGAGTCTCATGACAAGTCGCCACGAGTCTCATGACAAGTCGCCACGAGTCTCATGACAAGTCGCCACGAGTCTCATGACAAGTCGCCACGAGTCTCATGACAAGTCGCCACAAGTCATGACAAGACAAGTCAAGTCAAGTCAAGTCACTACACTACAAGTCAAGTCACCACAAGTCAAGTCACCACAAGTCAAGTCACCACAAGTCAAGTCACCACAAGTCAAGTAAAGTCACCACAAGTCACCACAAGTCCAGTCAAGTCACGTCAAGTCAAGTCAAGTCAAGTCAAGTCAAGTCAAGTCTCATGACAAGTCAAGTCAAGTCAAGTCAAGTCAAGTCAAGTCAAGTCAAGTCAAGTCAAGTCAAGTCAAGTCAAGTCAAGTCAAGTCAAGTCTCATGACAAGTCGCCACGAGTCTCATGACAAGTCGCCACGAGTCTCATGACAAGTCGCCACGAGTCTCATGACAAGTCGCCACGAGTCTCATGACAAGTCGCCACGAGTCTCATGACAAGTCGCCACGAGTCTCATGACAAGTCGCCACGAGTCTCATGACAAGTCGCCACGAGTCTCATGACAAGTCGCCACGAGTCTCATGACAAGTCGCCACGAGTCTCATGACAAGTCGCCACGAGTCTCATGACAAGTCGCCACGAGTCTCATGACAAGTCGCCACGAGTCTCATGACAAGTCGCCACGAGTCTCATGACAAGTCGCCACGAGTCTCATGACAAGTCGCCACGAGTCTCATGACAAGTCGCCACGAGTCTCATGACAAGTCGCCACGAGTCTCATGACAAGTCGCCACGAGTCTCATGACAAGTCGCCACGAGTCTCATGACAAGTCGCCACGAGTCTCATGACAAGTCGCCACGAGTCTCATGACAAGTCGCCACGAGTCTCATGACAAGTCGCCACGAGTCTCATGACAAGTCGCCACGAGTCTCATGACAAGTCGCCACGAGTCTCATGACAAGTCGCCACGAGTCTCATGACAAGTCGCCACGAGTCTCATGACAAGTCGCCACGAGTTTCATGACAAGTCGCCACGAGTATCATGACAAGTCGCCACGAGTCTCATGACAAGTCGCCACGAGTCTCATGACAAGTCGCCACGAGTCTCATGACAAGTCGCCACAAGTCATGACAAGACAAGTCAAGTCAAGTCAAGTCACTACAAGTCAAGTCACCACAAGTCAAGTCACCACAAGTCAAGTCACCACAAGTCAAGTAAAGTCACCACAAGTCACCACAAGTCCAGTCAAGTCAAGTCAAGTCAAGTCAAGTCAAGTCAAGTCAAGTCAAGTCAAGTCTCATGACAAGTCAAGTCAAGTCAAGTCAAGTCAAGTCAAGTCAAGTCAAGTCAAGTCAAGTCTCATGACAAGTCGCCACGAGTCTCATGACAAGTCGCCACGAGTCTCATGACAAGTCGCCACGAGACTCATGACAAGTCGCCACGAGTCCCATGACAAGTCGCCACGAGTCTCATGACAAGTCGACACGAGTCTCATGACAAGTCGCCACGAGTCTCATGACAAGTCGACACGAGTCTCATGACAAGTCGCCACGAGTCTCATGACAAGTCGCCACGAGTCTCATGACAAGTCGCCACGAGTATCATGACAAGTCGCCACGAGTCTCATGACAAGTCGCCAAAAGTCTCATGACAAGTCGCCACGAGTCTCATGACAAGTCGCCACGAGTCTCATGACAAGTCGCCACGAGTCTCATGACAAGTCGCCACGAGTCTCATGACAAGTCGCCACGAGTCTCATGACAAGTCGCCACGAGTCTCATGACAAGTCGCTACGAGTCTCATGACAAGTCGCCACGAGTCTCATGACAAGTCGCCACGAGTCCCATGACAAGTCGCCACGAGTCTCATGACAAGTCGCCACGAGTCTCATGACAAGTCGCCAAGAGTCTCATGACAAGTCGCCACGAGTCTCATGACAAGTCGCCACGAGTCTCATGACAAGTCGCCACGAGTCTCATGACAAGTCGCCACGAGTCTCATGACAAGTCGCCACGAGTCTCATGACAAGTCGCCACAAGTCATGACAAGACAAGTCAAGTCAAGTCAAGTCACTACAAGTCAAGTCACCACAAGTCAAGTCACCACAAGTCAAGTCACCACAAGTCAAGTCACCACAAGTCAAGTAAAGTCACCACAAGTCACCACAAGTCCAGTCAAGTCACGTCAAGTCAAGTCAAGTCAAGTCAAGTCAAGTCAAGTCTCATGACAAGTCAAGTCAAGTCAAGTCAATTCAAGTCAAGTCAAGTCAAGTCAAGTCAAGTCAAGTCTCATGACAAGTCGCCACGAGTCTCATGACAAGTCGCCACGAGTCTCATGACAAGTCGCCACGAGTCTCATGACAAGTCGCCACGAGTCTCATGACAAGTCGCCACGAGTCTCATGACAAGTCGCCACGAGTCTCATGACAAGTCGCCACGAGTCTCATGACAAGTCGCCACGAGTCTCATGACAAGTCGCCACGAGTCTCATGACAAGTCGCCACGAGTCTCATGACAAGTCGCCACGAGTCTCATGACAAGTCGCCACGAGTCTCATGACAAGTCGCCACGAGTCTCATGACAAGTCGCCACGAGTCTCATGACAAGTCGCCACAAGTCATGACAAGACAAGTCAAGTCAAGTCAAGTCACTACAAGTCAAGTCACCACAAGTCAAGTCACCACAAGTCAAGTCACCACAAGTCAAGTCACCACAAGTCAAGTAAAGTCACCACAAGTCACCACAAGTCCAGTCAAGTCACGTCAAGTCAAGTCAAGTCAAGTCAAGTCAAGTCAAGTCTCATGACAAGTCAAGTCAAGTCAAGTCAATTCAAGTCAAGTCAAGTCAAGTCAAGTCAAGTCAAGTCTCATGACAAGTCGCCACGAGTCTCATGACAAGTCGCCACGAGTCTCATGACAAGTCGCCACGAGTCTCATGACAAGTCGCCACGAGTCTCATGACAAGTCGCCACGAGTCTCATGACAAGTCGCCACGAGTCTCATGACAAGTCGCCACGAGTCTCATGACAAGTCGCCACGAGTCTCATGACAAGTCGCCACGAGTCTCATGACAAGTCGCCACGAGTCTCATGACAAGTCGCCACGAGTCTCATGACAAGTCGCCACGAGTCTCATGACAAGTCGCCACGAGTCTCATGACAAGTCGCCACGAGTCTCATGACAAGTCGCCACGAGTCTCATGACAAGTCGCCACGAGTCTCATGACAAGTCGCCACGAGTCTCATGACAAGTCGCCACGAGTCTCATGACAAGTCGCCACGAGTCTCATGACAAGTCGCCACGAGTTTCATGACAAGTCGCCACGAGTATCATGACAAGTCGCCACGAGTCTCATGACAAGTCGCCACGAGTCTCATGACAAGTCGCCACGAGTCTCATGACAAGTCGCCACGAGTCTCATGACAAGTCGCCACGAGTCTCATGACAAGTCGCCACGAGTCTCATGACAAGTCGCCACGAGTCTCATGACAAGTCGCCACGAGTCTCATGACAAGTGGCCACGAGTCTCATGACAAGTCGCCACGAGTCTCATGACAAGTCGCCACGAGTCTCATGACAAGTCGCCACGAGTCTCATGACAAGTCGCAACGAGTCTCATGACAAGTCGCAACGAGTCTCATGACAAGTCGCCACGAGTCTCATGACAAGTCGCCACGAGTCATGACAAGTCGCCACAAGTCATGACAAGTCGCCACAAGTCATGACAAGACAAGTCAAGTCATCACAAGACAAGTCAAGTCATGACAAGACAAGTCAAGTCATGACAAGACAAGTCAAGTCAAGTCACCACAAGTCAAGTCACCACAAGTCAAGTCAAGCCTCCACAAGTCAAGTCAAGTCAAGTCAAGTCAAGTCACCACAAGTCAAGTCACCACAAGTCAAGTCACCACAAGTCAAGTCAAGTCACCACAAGTCAAGTCAAGTCAAGACAAGTCAAGTCAAGTCACCAAAAGTCAAGTCAAGTCACCACAAGTCAAGTCAAGTCACCACAAGTCAAGTCAAGTCACCACTTGTCAAGTCACCACAAGTCATGTCAAGTCACCACAAGTCCAGTCAAGTCAAGTCAAGTCAAGTCAAGTCAAGTCGAATCAAGTCAAGTCAAGTCAAGTCAAGTCACCACGAGTCATGACAAGTCGCCACGAGTCATGACAAGTCGCCACGAGTCATGACAAGTCGCCACGCGTCATGACAAGTCGCCACGAGTCATGACAAGTCGCCACGAGTCATGACAAGTCGCCACAAGTCATGACAAGACAAGTCAAGTCATGACAAGACAAGTCATGACAAGACAAGTCATGACAAGACAAGTCAAGTCAAGTACCACAAGTCACCACAAGTCACCACAAGTCACCACAAGTCACCACAAGTCACCACAAGTCACCACAAGTCACCACAAGTCACCACAAGTCAAGTCATCACAAGTCAAGTCAAGTCACCACAACTCAAGTCACCACAACTCAAGTCAAGTCAAGTCAAGTCAAGTCAAGTCAAGTCAAGTCAAGTCAAGTCACCACGAGTCATGACAAGTCGCCACGAGTCATGACAAGTCGCCACGAGTCATGACAAGTCGCCACGCGTCATGACAAGTCGCCACGAGTCATGACAAGTCGCCACGAGTCATGACAAGTCGCCACAAGTCATGACAAGACAAGTCAAGTCATGACAAGACAAGTCAAGTCATGACAAGACAAGTCAAGTCATGACAAGACAAGTCAAGTCAAGTACCACAAGTCACCACAAGTCACCACAAGTCACCACAAGTCACCACAAGTCACCACAAGTCACCACAAGTCAAGTCACCACAAGTCAAGTCAAGTCAAGTCAAGTCAAGTCAAGTCAAGTCAAGTCAAGTCAAGTCAAGTCAAGTCAAGTCAAGTCAAGTCAAGTCAAGTCAAGTCAAGTCAAGTCAAGTCAAGTCAAGTCAAGTCAAGTCAAGTCAAGTCAAGTTAAGTCAAGTCGCCACGAGTCTCATGACAAGTCGCCACGAGTCTCATGACAAGTCGCCACGAGTCTCATGACAAGTCGCCACGAGTCTCATGACAAGTCGCCACGAGTCTCATGACAAGTCGCCACGAGTCTCATGACAAGTCGCCACGAGTCTCATGACAAGTCGCCACGAGTCTCATGACAAGTCGCCACGAGTCTCATGACAAGTCGCCACGAGTCTCATGACAAGTCGCCACGAGTCTCATGACAAGTCGCCACGAGTCTCATGACAAGTCGCCACGAGTCTCATGACAAGTCGCCACGAGTCTCATGACAAGTCGCCACGAGTCTCATGACAAGTGGCCACGAGTCTCATGACAAGTCGCCACGAGTCTCATGACAAGTCGCCACGAGTCTCATGACAAGTGGCCACGAGTCTCATGACAAGTCGCCACGAGTCTCATGACAAGTCGCCACGAGTCTCATGACAAGTCGCCACGAGTCTCATGACAAGTCGCAACGAGTCTCATGACAAGTCGCCACGAGTCATGACAAGTCGCCACAAGTCATGACAAGTCGCCACAAGTCATGACAAGACAAGTCAAGTCATCACAAGACAAGTCAAGTCATGACAAGACAAGTCAAGTCATGACAAGACAAGTCAAGTCATGACAAGACAAGTCAAGTCATGACAAGACAAGTCAAGTCAAGTCACCACAAGTCAAGTCACCACAAGTCAAGTCAAGTCTCCACAAGTCAAGTCAAGTAAAGTCAAGTCAAGTCACCACAAGTCAAGTCACCACAAGTCAAGTCACCACAAGTCAAGTCAAGTCACCACAAGTCAAGTCAAGTCAAGACAAGTCAAGTCAAGTCACCAAAAGTCAAGTCAAGTCACCACAAGTCAAGTCAAGTCACCACAAGTCAAGTCAAGTCACCACTTGTCAAGTCACCACAAGTCATGTCAAGTCACCACAAGTCCAGTCAAGTCAAGTCAAGTCAAGTCAAGTCAAGTCAAGTCAAGTCAAGTCAAGTCAAGTCACCACGAGTCATGACAAGTCGCCACGAGTCATGACAAGTCGCCACGAGTCATGACAAGTCGCCACGCGTCATGACAAGTCGCCACGAGTCATGACAAGTCGCCACGAGTCATGACAAGTCGCCACAAGTCATGACAAGACAAGTCAAGTCATGACAAGACAAGTCAAGTCATGACAAGACAAGTCAAGTCATGACAAGACAAGTCAAGTCAAGTACCACAAGTCACCACAAGTCACCACAAGTCACCACAAGTCACCACAAGTCACCACAAGTCACCACAAGTCACCACAAGTCAAGTCACCACAAGTCAAGTCAAGTCACCACAAGTCAAGTCACCACAAGTCAAGTCAAGTCAAGTCAAGTCAAGTCAAGTCAAGTCAAGTCAAGTCAAGTCAAGTCAAGTCAAGTCAAGTCAAGTCAAGTCAAGTCAAGTCAAGTCAAGTCAAGTCAAGTCAAGTCAAGTCAAGTCAAGTCAAGTCAAGTCAAGTCAAGTCAAGTCAAGTCAAGTCAAGTCAAGTCAAGTCAAGTCAAGTCAAGTCAAGTCAAGTCAAGTCAAGTCAAGTCAAGTCAAGTCAAGTCAAGTCAAGTCAAGTCACCAAAAGTCAAGTCAAGTCACCACAAGTCAAGTCAAGTCACCACAAGTCAAGTCAAGTCACCACTTGTCAAGTCACCACAAGTCATGTCAAGTCACCACAAGTCCAGTCAAGTCAAGTCAAGTCAAGTCAAGTCAAGTCAAGTCAAGTCAAGTCAAGTCAAGTCAAGTCAAGTCAAGTCAAGTCAAGTCAAGTCAAGTCAAGTCTCATGACAAGTCAAGTCAAGTCAAGTCAAGTCAAGTCAAGTCAAGTCAAGTCAAGTCAAGTCTCATGACAAGTCGCCACGAGTCTCATGACAAGTCGCCACGAGTCTCATGACAAGTCGCCACGAGACTCATGACAAGTCGCCACGAGTCTCATGACAAGTCGCCACGAGTCTCATGACAAGTCGACACGAGTCTCATGACAAGTCGCCACGAGTCTCATGACAAGTCGACACGAGTCTCATGACAAGTCGCCACGAGTCTCATGACAAGTCGCCACGAGTCTCATGACATGTCGCCACGAGTATCATGACAAGTCGCCACGAGTCTCATGACAGGTCGCCACGAGTCTCATGACAAGTCGCCACGAGTCTCATGACAAGTCGCCACGAGTCTCATGACAAGTCGCCACGAGTCTCATGACAGGTCGCCACGAGTCTCATGACAAGTCGCCACGAGTCTCATGACAAGTCGCCACGAGTCTCATGACAAGTCGCCACGAGTCTCATGACAAGTCGCCACGAGTCTCATGACAAGTCGCCACGAGTCTCATGACAAGTCGCCACGAGTCTCATGACAAGTCGCCACGAGTCTCATGACAAGTCGCCACGAGTCTCATGACAAGTCGCCACAAGTCATGACAAGACAAGTCAAGTCAAGTCAAGTCACTACACTACAAGTCAAGTCACCACAAGTCAAGTCACCACAAGTCAAGTCACCACAAGTCAAGTCACCACAAGTCAAGTAAAGTCACCACAAGTCACCACAAGTCCAGTCAAGTCACGTCAAGTCAAGTCAAGTCAAGTCAAGTCAAGTCAAGTCTCATGACAAGTCAAGTCAAGTCAAGTCAAGTCAAGTCAAGTCAAGTCAAGTCAAGTCAAGTCAAGTCAAGTCAAGTCAAGTCAAGTCAAGTCTCATGACAAGTCGCCACGAGTCTCATGACAAGTCGCCACGAGTCTCATGACAAGTCGCCACGAGTCTCATGACAAGTCGCCACGAGTCTCATGACAAGTCGCCACGAGTCTCATGACAAGTCGCCACGAGTCTCATGACAAGTCGCCACGAGTCTCATGACAAGTCGCCACGAGTCTCATGACAAGTCGCCACGAGTCTCATGACAAGTCGCCACGAGTCTCATGACAAGTCGCCACGAGTCTCATGACATGTCGCCACGAGTCTCATGACAAGTCGCCACGAGTCTCATGACAAGTCGCCACGAGTCTCATGACAAGTCGCCACGAGTCTCATGACAAGTCGCCACGAGTCTCATGACAAGTCGCCACGAGTCTCATGACAAGTCGCCACGAGTCTCATGACAAGTCGCCACGAGTCTCATGACAAGTCGCCACGAGTCTCATGACAAGTCGCCACGAGTCTCATGACAAGTCGCCACGAGTCTCATGACAAGTCGCCACGAGTCTCATGACAAGTCGCCACGAGTCTCATGACAAGTCGCCACGAGTCTCATGACAAGTCGCCACGAGTCTCATGACAAGTCGCCACGAGTCTCATGACAAGTCGCCACGAGTCTCATGACAAGTCGCCACGAGTCTCATGACAAGTCGCCACGAGTCTCATGACAAGTCGCCACGAGTCTCATGACAAGTCGCCACGAGTCTCATGACAAGTCGCCACGAGTCTCATGACAAGTCGCCACGAGTCTCATGACAAGTCGCCACGAGTCTCATGACAAGTCGCCACGAGTCTCATGACAAGTCGCCACGAGTCTCATGACAAGTCGCCACGAGTCTCATGACAAGTCGCCACGAGTCTCATGACAAGTCGCCACGAGTCTCATGACAAGTCGCCACGAGTCTCATGACAAGTCGCCACGAGTCTCATGACAAGTCGCCACGAGTCTCATGACAAGTCGCCACGAGTCTCATGACAAGTCGCCACGAGTCTCATGACAAGTCGCCACGAGTTTCATGACAAGTCGCCACGAGTATCATGACAAGTCGCCACGAGTCTCATGACAAGTCGCCACGAGTCTCATGACAAGTCGCCACGAGTCTCATGACAAGTCGCCACGAGTCTCATGACAAGTCGCCACGAGTCTCATGACAAGTCGCCACGAGTCTCATGACAAGTCGCCACGAGTCTCATGACAAGTCGCCACGAGTCTCATGACAAGTCGCCACGAGTCTCATGACAAGTCGCCACGAGTCTCATGACAAGTCGCCACGAGTCTCATGACAAGTCGCCACGAGTCTCATGACAAGTCGCCACGAGTCTCATGACAAGTCGCCACGAGTCTCATGACAAGTCGCCACGAGTCTCATGACAAGTCGCCACGAGTCTCATGACAAGTCGCCACGAGTCTCATGACAAGTCGCCACGAGTCTCATGACAAGTGGCCACGAGTCTCATGACAAGTCGCCACGAGTCTCATGACAAGTCGCCACGAGTCTCATGACAAGTCGCCACGAGTCTCATGACAAGTCGCCACGAGTCTTATGACAAGTCGCCACGAGTCTCATGACAAGTCGCCACGAGTCTCATGACAAGTCGCCACGAGTCTCATGACAAGTCGCCACAAGTCATGACAAGACAAGTCAAGTCAAGTCAAGTCACTACAAGTCAAGTCACCACAAGTCAAGTCACCACAAGTCAAGTCACCACAAGTCAAGTAAAGTCACCACAAGTCACCACAAGTCCAGTCAAGTCAAGTCAAGTCAAGTCAAGTCAAGTCAAGTCAAGTCAAGTCAAGTCAAGTCAAGTCAAGTCAAGTCAAGTCTCATGACAAGTCAAGTCAAGTCAAGTCAAGTCAAGTCAAGTCAAGTCAAGTCAAGTCAAGTCAAGTCAAGTCTCATGACAAGTCGCCACGAGTCTCATGACAAGTCGCCACGAGTCTCATGACAAGTCGCCACGAGACTCATGACAAGTCGCCACGAGTCTCATGACAAGTCGCCACGAGTCTCATGACAAGTCGACACGAGTCTCATGACAAGTCGCCACGAGTCTCATGACAAGTCGACACGAGTCTCATGACAAGTCGCCACGAGTCTCATGACAAGTCGCCACGAGTCTCATGACATGTCGCCACGAGTATCATGACAAGTCGCCACGAGTCTCATGACAAGTCGCCACGAGTCTCATGACAAGTCGCCACGAGTCTCATGACAAGTCGCCACGAGTCTCATGACAAGTCGCCACGAGTCTCATGACAAGTCGCCACGAGTCTCATGACAAGTCGCCACGAGTCTCATGACAAGTCGCCACGAGTCTCATGACAAGTCGCCACGAGTCTCATGACAAGTCGCCACGAGTCTCATGACAAGTCGCCACGAGTCTCATGACAAGTCGCCACGAGTCTCATGACAAGTCGCCACGAGTCTCATGACAAGTCGCCACGAGTCTCATGACAAGTCGCCACGAGTCTCATGACAAGTCGCCACGAGTCTCATGACAAGTCGCCACGAGTCTCATGACAAGTCGCCACAAGTCATGACAAGACAAGTCAAGTCAAGTCAAGTCACTACACTACAAGTCAAGTCACCACAAGTCAAGTCACCACAAGTCAAGTCACCACAAGTCAAGTCACCACAAGTCAAGTAAAGTCACCACAAGTCACCACAAGTCCAGTCAAGTCACGTCAAGTCAAGTCAAGTCAAGTCAAGTCAAGTCAAGTCTCATGACAAGTCAAGTCAAGTCAAGTCAAGTCAAGTCAAGTCAAGTCAAGTCAAGTCAAGTCAAGTCAAGTCAAGTCAAGTCAAGTCTCATGACAAGTCGCCACGAGTCTCATGACAAGTCGCCACGAGTCTCATGACAAGTCGCCACGAGTCTCATGACAAGTCGCCACGAGTCTCATGACAAGTCGCCACGAGTCTCATGACAAGTCGCCACGAGTCTCATGACAAGTCGCCACGAGTCTCATGACAAGTCGCCACGAGTCTCATGACAAGTCGCCACGAGTCTCATGACAAGTCGCCACGAGTCTCATGACAAGTCGCCACGAGTCTCATGACAAGTCGCCACGAGTCTCATGACAAGTCGCCACGAGTCTCATGACAAGTCGCCACGAGTCTCATGACAAGTCGCCACGAGTCTCATGACAAGTCGCCACGAGTCTCATGACAAGTCGCCACGAGTCTCATGACAAGTCGCCACGAGTCTCATGACAAGTCGCCACGAGTCTCATGACAAGTCGCCACGAGTCTCATGACAAGTCGCCACGAGTCTCATGACAAGTCGCCACGAGTCTCATGACAAGTCGCCACGAGTCTCATGACAAGTCGCCACGAGTCTCATGACAAGTCGCCACGAGTCTCATGACAAGTCGCCACGAGTCTCATGACAAGTCGCCACGAGTCTCATGACAAGTCGCCACGAGTCTCATGACAAGTCGCCACGAGTTTCATGACAAGTCGCCACGAGTATCATGACAAGTCGCCACGAGTCTCATGACAAGTCGCCACGAGTCTCATGACAAGTCGCCACGAGTCTCATGACAAGTCGCCACAAGTCATGACAAGACAAGTCAAGTCAAGTCAAGTCACTACAAGTCAAGTCACCACAAGTCAAGTCACCACAAGTCAAGTCACCACAAGTCAAGTAAAGTCACCACAAGTCACCACAAGTCCAGTCAAGTCAAGTCAAGTCAAGTCAAGTCAAGTCAAGTCAAGTCAAGTCAAGTCTCATGACAAGTCAAGTCAAGTCAAGTCAAGTCAAGTCAAGTCAAGTCAAGTCAAGTCAAGTCTCATGACAAGTCGCCACGAGTCTCATGACAAGTCGCCACGAGTCTCATGACAAGTCGCCACGAGACTCATGACAAGTCGCCACGAGTCCCATGACAAGTCGCCACGAGTCTCATGACAAGTCGACACGAGTCTCATGACAAGTCGCCACGAGTCTCATGACAAGTCGACACGAGTCTCATGACAAGTCGCCACGAGTCTCATGACAAGTCGCCACGAGTCTCATGACAAGTCGCCACGAGTATCATGACAAGTCGCCACGAGTCTCATGACAAGTCGCCAAAAGTCTCATGACAAGTCGCCACGAGTCTCATGACAAGTCGCCACGAGTCTCATGACAAGTCGCCACGAGTCTCATGACAAGTCGCCACGAGTCTCATGACAAGTCGCCACGAGTCTCATGACAAGTCGCCACGAGTCTCATGACAAGTCGCTACGAGTCTCATGACAAGTCGCCACGAGTCTCATGACAAGTCGCCACGAGTCCCATGACAAGTCGCCACGAGTCTCATGACAAGTCGCCACGAGTCTCATGACAAGTCGCCACGAGTCTCATGACAAGTCGCCACGAGTCTCATGACAAGTCGCCACGAGTCTCATGACAAGTCGCCACGAGTCTCATGACAAGTCGCCACGAGTCTCATGACAAGTCGCCACGAGTCTCATGACAAGTCGCCACGAGTTTCATGACAAGTCGCCACGAGTATCATGACAAGTCGCCACGAGTCTCATGACAAGTCGCCACGAGTCTCATGACAAGTCGCCACGAGTCTCATGACAAGTCGCCACGAGTCTCATGACAAGTCGCCACGAGTCTCATGACAAGTCGCCACGAGTCTCATGACAAGTCGCCACGAGTCTCATGACAAGTCGCCACGAGTCTCATGACAAGTCGCCACGAGTCTCATGACAAGTCGCCACGAGTCTCATGACAAGTCACCACGAGTCTCATGACAAGTCGCCACGAGTCTCATGACAAGTCGCCACGAGTCTCATGACAAGTCGCCACGAGTCTCATGACAAGTCGCCACGAGTCTCATGACAAGTCGCCACGAGTCTCATGACAAGTCGCCACGAGTCTCATGACAAGTCGCCACGAGTCTCATGACAGGTCGCCACGAGTCTCATGACAAGTCGCCACGAGTCTCATGACAAGTCGCCACGAGTCTCATGACAAGTCGCCACGAGTCTCATGACAAGTCGCCAAGAGTCTCATGACAAGTCGCCACGAGTCTCATGACATGTCGCCACGAGTCTCATGACATGTCGCCACGAGTCTCATGACAAGTCGCCACGAGTCTCATGACAAGTCGCCACGAGTCTCATGACAAGTCGCCACGAGTCTCATGACAAGTCGCCACGAGTCTCATGACAAGTCGCCACGAGTCTCATGACAAGTCGCCACGAGTCTCATGACAAGTCACCACGAGTCTCATGACAAGTCACCACGAGTCTCATGACAAGTCGCCACGAGTCTCATGACAAGTCACCACGAGTCTCATGACAAGTCGCCACGAGTCTCATGACAAGTCGCCACGAGTCTCATGACAAGTCGCCACGAGTCTCATGACAAGTCGCCACGAGTCTCATGACAAGTCACCACGAGTCTCATGACAAGTCGCCACAAGTCATGACAAGACAAGTCAAGTCAAGTCAAGTCACTACAAGTCAAGTCACCACAAGTCAAGTCACCACAAGTCAAGTCACCACAAGTCAAGTAAAGTCACCACAAGTCACCACAAGTCCAGTCAAGTCAAGTCAAGTCAAGTCAAGTCAAGTCAAGTCAAGTCAAGTCAAGTCAAGTCAAGTCAAGTCTCATGACAAGTTAAGTCAAGTCAAGTCAAGTCAAGTCAAGTCAAGTCAAGTCTCATGACAAGTCGCCACGAGTCTCATGATAAGTCGCCACGAGTCTCATGACAAGTCGCCACGATTCTCATGACAAGTCGCCACGAGTCTCATGACAAGTCGCCACGAGTCTCATGACAAGTCGCCACGAGTCTCATGACAAGTCGCCACGAGTCTCATGACAAGTCGCCACGAGTCTCATGACAAGTCGCCACGAGTCTCATGACAAGTCGCCACGAGTCTCATGACAAGTCGCCACGAGTCTCATGACAAGTCGCCACGAGTCTCATGACAAGTCGCCACGAGTCTCATGACAAGTCGCCACGAGTCTCATGACAAGTCGCCACGAGTCTCATGACAAGTCGCCACGAGTCTCATGACAAGTCGCCACGAGTCTCATGACAAGTCGCCACGAGTCTCATGACAAGTCGCCACGAGTCTCATGACAAGTCGCCACGAGTCTCATGACAAGTCGCCACGAGTCTCATGACAAGTGGCCACGAGTCTCATGACAAGTCGCCACGAGTCTCATGACAAGTCGCCACGAGTCTCATGACAAGTCGCCACGAGTCTCATGACAAGTCGCCACGAGTCTTATGACAAGTCGCCACGAGTCTCATGACAAGTCGCCACGAGTCTCATGACAAGTCGCCACGAGTCTCATGACAAGTCGCCACAAGTCATGACAAGACAAGTCAAGTCAAGTCAAGTCACTACAAGTCAAGTCACCACAAGTCAAGTCACCACAAGTCAAGTCACCACAAGTCAAGTAAAGTCACCACAAGTCACCACAAGTCCAGTCCAGTCAAGTCAAGTCAAGTCAAGTCAAGTCAAGTCAAGTCAAGTCAAGTCAAGTCAAGTCAAGTCAAGTCTCATGACAAGTCAAGTCAAGTCAAGTCAAGTCAAGTCAAGTCAAGTCAAGTCAAGTCAAGTCAAGTCTCATGACAAGTCGCCACGAGTCTCATGACAAGTCGCCACGAGTCTCATGACAAGTCGCCACGAGACTCATGACAAGTCGCCACGAGTCTCATGACAAGTCGCCACGAGTCTCATGACAAGTCGACACGAGTCTCATGACAAGTCGCCACGAGTCTCATGACAAGTCGACACGAGTCTCATGACAAGTCGCCACGAGTCTCATGACAAGTCGCCACGAGTCTCATGACATGTCGCCACGAGTATCATGACAAGTCGCCACGAGTCTCATGACAAGTCGCCACGAGTCTCATGACAAGTCGCCACGAGTCTCATGACAAGTCGCCACGAGTCTCATGACAAGTCGCCACGAGTCTCATGACAAGTCGCCACGAGTCTCATGACAAGTCGCCACGAGTCTCATGACAAGTCGCCACGAGTCTCATGACAAGTCGCCACGAGTCTCATGACAAGTCGCCACGAGTCTCATGACAAGTCGCCACGAGTCTCATGACAAGTCGCCACGAGTCTCATGACAAGTCGCCACGAGTCTCATGACAAGTCGCCACGAGTCTCATGACAAGTCGCCACGAGTCTCATGACAAGTCGCCACAAGTCATGACAAGACAAGTCAAGTCAAGTCAAGTCACTACACTACAAGTCAAGTCACCACAAGTCAAGTCACCACAAGTCAAGTCACCACAAGTCAAGTCACCACAAGTCAAGTAAAGTCACCACAAGTCACCACAAGTCCAGTCAAGTCACGTCAAGTCAAGTCAAGTCAAGTCAAGTCAAGTCAAGTCTCATGACAAGTCAAGTCAAGTCAAGTCAAGTCAAGTCAAGTCAAGTCAAGTCAAGTCAAGTCAAGTCAAGTCAAGTCAAGTCTCATGACAAGTCGCCACGAGTCTCATGACAAGTCGCCACGAGTCTCATGACAAGTCGCCACGAGTCTCATGACAAGTCGCCACGAGTCTCATGACAAGTCGCCACGAGTCTCATGACAAGTCGCCACGAGTCTCATGACAAGTCGCCACGAGTCTCATGACAAGTCGCCACGAGTCTCATGACAAGTCGCCACGAGTCTCATGACAAGTCGCCACGAGTCTCATGACAAGTCGCCACGAGTCTCATGACAAGTCGCCACGAGTCTCATGACAAGTCGCCACGAGTCTCATGACAAGTCGCCACGAGTCTCATGACATGTCGCCACGAGTCTCATGACAAGTCGCCACGAGTCTCATGACAAGTCGCCACGAGTCTCATGACAAGTCGCCACGAGTCTCATGACAAGTCGCCACGAGTCTCATGACAAGTCGCCACGAGTCTCATGACAAGTCGCCACGAGTCTCATGACAAGTCGCCACGAGTCTCATGACAAGTCGCCACGAGTCTCATGACAAGTCGCCACGAGTCTCATGACAAGTCGCCACGAGTCTCATGACAAGTCGCCACGAGTCTCATGACAAGTCGCCAAGAGTCTCATGACAAGTCGCTACGAGTCTCATGACAAGTCGCCACGAGTCTCATGACATGTCGCCACGAGTCTCATGACAAGTCGCCACGAGTCTCATGACAAGTCGCCACGAGTCTCATGACAAGTCGCCACGAGTCTCATGACAAGTCGCCACGAGTCTCATGACAAGTCGCCACGAGTCTCATGACAAGTCGCCACGAGTCTCATGACAAGTCGCCACGAGTCTCATGACAAGTCACCACGAGTCTCATGACAAGTCGCCACGAGTCTCATGACAAGTCGCCACGAGTCTCATGACAAGTCGCCACGAGTCTCATGACAAGTCGCCACGAGTCTCATGACAAGTCGCCACAAGTCATGACAAGACAAGTCAAGTCAAGTCAAGTCACTACAAGTCAAGTCACCACAAGTCAAGTCACCACAATTCAAGTCACCACAAGTCACCACAAGTCCAGTCAAGTCAAGTCAAGTCAAGTCAAGTCAAGTCAAGTCAAGTCAAGTCAAGTCAAGTCAAGTCAAGTCAAGTCTCATGACAAGTCGCCACGCGTCTCATGACAAGTCGCCACGAGTCTCATGACAAGTCGCCACGAGTCTCATGACAAGTCGCCACGAGTCTCATGACAAGTCGCCACGAGTCTCATGACAAGTCGCCACGAGTCTCATGACAAGTCGCCAGGAGTCTCATGACAAGTCGCCACGAGTCTCATGACAAGTCACCACGAGTCTCATGACAAGTCGCCACGAGTCTCATGACAAGTCGCCACGAGTCTCATGACAAGTCGCCACGAGTCTCATGACAAGTCGCCACGAGTCTCATGACAAGTCGTCACGGGTCTCATGACAAGTCGCCACGAGTCTCATGACAAGTCACCACGAGTCTCATGACAAGTCGCCACGAGTCTCATGACAAGTCGCCACGAGTCTCATGACAAGTCGCCACGAGTCTCATGACAAGTCGCCACGAGTCTCATGACAAGTCGCCACGAGTCTCATGACAAGTCGCCACGAGTCTCATGACAAGTCGCCACAAGTCATGACAAGACAAGTCAAGTCAAGTCAAGTCACTACAAGTCAAGTCACCACAAGTCAAGTCACCACAAGTCAAGTCACCACAAGTCAAGTAAAGTCACCACAAGTCACCACAAGTCCAGTCAAGTCAAGTCAAGTCAAGTCAAGTCAAGTCAAGTCAAGTCAAGTCAAGTCAAGTCTCATGACAAGTCAAGTCAAGTCAAGTCAAGTCAAGTCAAGTCAAGTCAAGTCAAGTCAAGTCTCATGAAAAGTCGCCACGAGTCTCATGACAAGTCGCCACGAGTCTCATGACAAGTCGCCACGAGACTCATGACAAGTCGCCACGAGTCTCATGACAAGTCGACACGAGTCTCATGACAAGTCGCCACGAGTCTCATGACAAGTCGACACGAGTCTCATGACAAGTCGCCACGAGTCTCATGACAAGTCGACACGAGTCTCATGACAAGTCGCCACGAGTCTCATGACAAGTCGCCACGAGTCTCATGACAAGTCGCCACGAGTCTCATGACAAGTCGCCACGAGTCTCATGACAAGTCGCCACGAGTCTCATGACAAGTCGCCACGAGTCTCATGACAAGTTGCCACGAGTCTCATGACAAGTCGCCACGAGTCTCATGACAAGTCGCCACGAGTCTCA
Source organism: Botryllus schlosseri (assembly GCF_051294905.1). Lineage (NCBI taxonomy): Eukaryota > Metazoa > Chordata > Ascidiacea > Stolidobranchia > Styelidae > Botryllus > Botryllus schlosseri. The sequence continues at coordinate 90,243 of NW_027648631.1, forward strand.
TGACAAGTCGCCACGAGTCTCATGACAAGTCGCCACGAGTCTCATGACAAGTCGCCACGAGTCTCATGACAAGTCGCCACGAGTCTCATGACAAGTCGCCACGAGTCTCATGACAAGTCGCCACGAGTCTCATGACAAGTCGCCACGAGTCTCATGACAAGTCGCCACGAGTCTCATGACAAGTCGCCACGAGTCTCATGACAAGTCGCCACGAGTCTCATGGCAAGTCGCCACGAGTCTCATGACAAGTCGCCACGAGTCTCATGACAAGTCGCCACGAGTCTCATGACAAGTCGCCACAAGTCATGACAAGACAAGTCAAGTCAAGTCAAGTCACTACAAGTCAAGTCACCACAAGTCAAGTCACCACAAGTCAAGTCACCACAAGTCAAGTCACCACAAGTCAAGTAAAGTCACCACAAGTCACCACAAGTCCAGTCAAGTCACGTCAAGTCAAGTCAAGTCAAGTCAAGTCAAGTCAAGTCAAGTCTCATGACAAGTCAAGTCAAGTCAAGTCAAGTCAAGTCAAGTCAAGTCAAGTCAAGTCAAGTCAAGTCAAGTCAAGTCTCATGACAAGTCGCCACGAGTCTCATGACAAGTCGCCACGAGTCTCATGACAAGTCGCCACGAGTCTCATGACAAGTCGCCACTAGTCTCATGACAAGTCGCCACGAGTCTCATGACAAGTCGCCACGAGTCTCATGACAAGTCGCCACGAGTCTCATGACAAGTCGTCACGGGTCTCATGACAAGTCGCCACGAGTCTCATGACAAGTCACCACGAGTCTCATGACAAGTCGCCACGAGTCTCATGACAAGTCGCCACGAGTCTCATGACAAGTCGCCACGAGTCTCATGACAAGTCGCCACGAGTCTCATGACAAGTCGTCACGGGTCTCATGACAAGTCGCCACGAGTCTCATGACAAGTCACCACGAGTCTCATGACAAGTCGCCACGAGTCTCATGACAAGTCGCCACGAGTCTCATGACAAGTCGCCACGAGTCTAATGACAAGTCGCCACGAGTCTCATGACAAGTCGCCACGAGTCTCATGACAAGTCGCCACGAGTCTCATGACAAGTCGCCACAAGTCATGACAAGACAAGTCAAGTCAAGTCAAGTCACTACAAGTCAAGTCACCACAAGTCAAGTCACCACAAGTCAAGTCACCACAAGTCAAGTAAAGTCACCACAAGTCACCACAAGTCCAGTCAAGTCAAGTCAAGTCAAGTCAAGTCAAGTCAAGTCAAGTCAAGTCAAGTCAAGTCTCATGACAAGTCAAGTCAAGTCAAGTCAAGTCAAGTCAAGTCAAGTCAAGTCAAGTCAAGTCTCATGAAAAGTCGCCACGAGTCTCATGACAAGTCGCCACGAGTCTCATGACAAGTCGCCACGAGACTCATGACAAGTCGCCACGAGTCTCATGACAAGTCGACACGAGTCTCATGACAAGTCGCCACGAGTCTCATGACAAGTCGACACGAGTCTCATGACAAGTCGCCACGAGTCTCATGACAAGTCGCCACGAGTCTCATGACAAGTCAACACGAGTCTCATGACAAGTCGCCACGAGTCTCATGACAAGTCGCCACGAGTCTCATGACAAGTCGCCACGAGTCTCATGACAAGTCGCCACGAGTCTCATGACAAGTCGCCACGAGTCTCATGACAAGTCGCCACGAGTCTCATGACAAGTTGCCACGAGTCTCATGACAAGTCGCCACGAGTCTCATGACAAGTCGCCACGAGTCTCATGACAAGTCGCCACGAGTCTCATGACAAGTCGCCACGAGTCTCATGACAAGTCGCCACGAGTCTCATGACAAGTCGCCACGAGTCTCATGACAAGTCGCCACGAGTCTCATGACAAGTCGCCACGAGTCTCATGACAAGTCGCCACGAGTCTCATGACAAGTCGCCACGAGTCTCATGACAAGTCGCCACGAGTCTCATGACAAGTCGCCACGAGTCTCGTGGCAAGTCGCCACGAGTCTCATGACAAGTCGCCACGAGTCTCATGACAAGTCGCCACGAGTCTCATGACAAGTCGCCACGAGTCTCATGACAAGTCGCCACAAGTCATGACAAGACAAGTCAAGTCAAGTCAAGTCACTACAAGTCAAGTCACCACAAGTCAAGTCACCACAAGTCAAGTCACCACAAGTCAAGTCACCACAAGTCAAGTAAAGTCACCACAAGTCACCACAAGTCCAGTCAAGTCACGTCAAGTCAAGTCAAGTCAAGTCAAGTCAAGTCAAG
>NW_027648631.1:97500-110000 GCF_051294905.1 Botryllus schlosseri
AGTCTCCACGAGTCTCATGACAAGTCGCCACGAGTCTCATGACAAGTCGCCACGAGTCTCATGACAAGTCGCCACGAGTCATGACAAGTCGCCACAAGTCATGACAAGTCGCCACAAGTCATGACAAGACAAGTCAAGTCATCACAAGACAAGTCAAGTCATGACAAGACAAGTCAAGTCATGACAAGACAAGTCAAGTCATGACAAGACAAGTCAAGTCATGACAAGACAAGTCAAGTCAAGTCACCACAAGTCAAGTCACCACAAGTCAAGTCAAGTCTCCACAAGTCAAGTCAAGTCAAGTCAAGTCAAGTCACCACAAGTCAAGTCACCACAAGTCAAGTCAAGTCACCACAAGTCAAGTCAAGTCAAGACAAGTCAAGTCAAGTCACCAAAAGTCAAGTCAAGTCACCACAAGTCAAGTCAAGTCACCACTTGTCAAGTCACCACAAGTCATGTCAAGTCACCACAAGTCCAGTCAAGTCAAGTCAAGTCAAGTCAAGTCAAGTCAAGTCAAGTCAAGTCACCACGAGTCATGACAAGTCGCCACGAGTCATGACAAGTCGCCACGAGTCATGACAAGTCGCCACGAGTCATGACAAGTCGCCACGCGTCATGACAAGTCGCCACGAGTCATGACAAGTCGCCACGAGTCATGACAAGTCGCCACAAGTCATGACAAGACAAGTCAAGTCATGACAAGACAAGTCAAGTCAAGTATCACAAGTCACCACAAGTCACCACAAGTCACCACAAGTCCAGTCAAGTCACGTCAAGTCAAGTCAAGTCAAGTCAAGTCAAGTCAAGTCAAGTCTCATGACAAGTCAAGTCAAGTCAAGTCAAGTCAAGTCAAGTCAAGTCAAGTCAAGTCAAGTCAAGTCAAGTCAAGTCAAGTCTCATGACAAGTCGCCACGAGTCTCATGACAAGTCGCCACGAGTCTCATGACAAGTCGCCACGAGTCTCATGACAAGTCGCCACTAGTCTCATGACAAGTCGCCACGAGTCTCATGACAAGTCGCCACGAGTCTCATGACAAGTCGCCACGAGTCTCATGACAAGTCGCCACGAGTCTCATGACAAGTCGCCACGAGTCTCATGACAAGTCGTCACGGGTCTCATGACAAGTCGCCACGAGTCTCATGACAAGTCACCACGAGTCTCATGACAAGTCGCCACGAGTCTCATGACAAGTCGCCACGAGTCTCATGACAAGTCGCCACGAGTCTCATGACAAGTCGCCACGAGTCTCATGACAAGTCGTCACGGGTCTCATGACAAGTCGCCACGAGTCTCATGACAAGTCACCACGAGTCTCATGACAAGTCGCCACGAGTCTCATGACAAGTCGCCACGAGTCTCATGACAAGTCGCCACGAGTCTAATGACAAGTCGCCACGAGTCTCATGACAAGTCGCCACGAGTCTCATGACAAGTCGCCACGAGTCTCATGACAAGTCGCCACAAGTCATGACAAGACAAGTCAAGTCAAGTCAAGTCACTACAAGTCAAGTCACCACAAGTCAAGTCACCACAAGTCAAGTCACCACAAGTCAAGTAAAGTCACCACAAGTCACCACAAGTCCAGTCAAGTCAAGTCAAGTCAAGTCAAGTCAAGTCAAGTCAAGTCAAGTCAAGTCAAGTCTCATGACAAGTCAAGTCAAGTCAAGTCAAGTCAAGTCAAGTCAAGTCAAGTCAAGTCAAGTCTCATGAAAAGTCGCCACGAGTCTCATGACAAGTCGCCACGAGTCTCATGACAAGTCGCCACGAGACTCATGACAAGTCGCCACGAGTCTCATGACAAGTCGACACGAGTCTCATGACAAGTCGCCACGAGTCTCATGACAAGTCGACACGAGTCTCATGACAAGTCGCCACGAGTCTCATGACAAGTCGCCACGAGTCTCATGACAAGTCAACACGAGTCTCATGACAAGTCGCCACGAGTCTCATGACAAGTCGCCACGAGTCTCATGACAAGTCGCCACGAGTCTCATGACAAGTCGCCACGAGTCTCATGACAAGTCGCCACGAGTCTCATGACAAGTCGCCACGAGTCTCATGACAAGTTGCCACGAGTCTCATGACAAGTCGCCACGAGTCTCATGACAAGTCGCCACGAGTCTCATGACAAGTCGCCACGAGTCTCATGACAAGTCGCCACGAGTCTCATGACAAGTCGCCACGAGTCTCATGACAAGTCGCCACGAGTCTCATGACAAGTCGCCACGAGTCTCATGACAAGTCGCCACGAGTCTCATGACAAGTCGCCACGAGTCTCATGACAAGTCGCCACGAGTCTCATGACAAGTCGCCACGAGTCTCATGACAAGTCGCCACGAGTCTCATGGCAAGTCGCCACGAGTCTCATGACAAGTCGCCACGAGTCTCATGACAAGTCGCCACGAGTCTCATGACAAGTCGCCACAAGTCATGACAAGACAAGTCAAGTCAAGTCAAGTCACTACAAGTCAAGTCACCACAAGTCAAGTCACCACAAGTCAAGTCACCACAAGTCAAGTCACCACAAGTCAAGTAAAGTCACCACAAGTCACCACAAGTCCAGTCAAGTCACGTCAAGTCAAGTCAAGTCAAGTCAAGTCAAGTCAAGTCAAGTCTCATGACAAGTCAAGTCAAGTCAAGTCAAGTCAAGTCAAGTCAAGTCAAGTCAAGTCAAGTCAAGTCAAGTCAAGTCAAGTCAAGTCAAGTCAAGTCAAGTCAAGTCTCATGACAAGTCGCCACGAGTCTCATGACAAGTCGCCACGAGTCTCATGACAAGTCGCCACGAGTCTCATGACAAGTCGCCACTAGTCTCATGACAAGTCGCCACGAGTCTCATGACAAGTCGCCACGAGTCTCATGACAAGTCGCCACGAGTCTCATGACAAGTCGCCACGAGTCTCATGACAAGTCGCCACGAGTCTCATGACAAGTCGCCACGAGTCTCATGACAAGTCGCCACGAGTCTCATGACAAGTCGCCACGAGTCTCATGACAAGTCGCCACGAGTCTCATGACAAGTCGCCACGAGTCTCATGACAAGTCGCCACGAGTCTCATGACAAGTCGCCACGAGTCTTATGACAAGTCGCCACGAGTCTCATGACAAGTCGCCACGAGTCTCATGACAAGTGGCCACGAGTCTCATGACAAGTCGCCACGAGTCTCATGACAAGTCGCCACGAGTCTCATGACAAGTCTCCACGAGTCTCATGACAAGTCGCCACGAGTCTCATGACAAGTCGCCACGAGTCTCATGACAAGTCGCCACGAGTCATGACAAGTCGCCACAAGTCATGACAAGTCGCCACAAGTCATGACAAGACAAGTCAAGTCATCACAAGACAAGTCAAGTCATGACAAGACAAGTCAAGTCATGACAAGACAAGTCAAGTCATGACAAGACAAGTCAAGTCATGACAAGACAAGTCAAGTCAAGTCACCACAAGTCAAGTCACCACAAGTCAAGTCAAGTCTCCACAAGTCAAGTCAAGTCAAGTCAAGTCAAGTCACCACAAGTCAAGTCACCACAAGTCAAGTCACCACAAGTCAAGTCAAGTCACCACAAGTCATGTCAAGTCAAGACAAGTCAAGTCAAGTCACCAAAAGTCAAGTCAAGTCACCACAAGTCAAGTCAAGTCACCACTTGTCAAGTCACCACAAGTCATGTCAAGTCACCACAAGTCCAGTCAAGTCAAGTCAAGTCAAGTCAAGTCAAGTCAAGTCAAGTCAAGTCACCACGAGTCATGACAAGTCGCCACGAGTCATGACAAGTCGCCACGAGTCATGACAAGTCGCCACGAGTCATGACAAGTCGCCACGCGTCATGACAAGTCGCCACGAGTCATGACAAGTCGCCACGAGTCATGACAAGTCGCCACAAGTCATGACAAGACAAGTCAAGTCATGACAAGACAAGTCAAGTCAAGTATCACAAGTCACCACAAGTCACCACAAGTCACCACAAGTCACCACAAGTCACCACAAGTCACCACAAGTCAAGTCACCACAAGTCAAGTCAAGTCACCACAAGTCAAGTCACCACAAGTCAAGTCAAGTCAAGTCAAGTCAAGTCAAGTCAAGTCAAGTCAAGTCAAGTCAAGTCAAGTCAAGTCAAGTCAAGTCAAGCCAAGTCAAGTCAAGTCAAGTCAAGTCAATTCAAGTCAAGTCAAGTCAAGTCAAGTCAAGTCAAGTCAAGTCAAGTCAAGTCAAGTCAAGTCAAGTCAAGTCAAGTCAATTCAAGTCAAGTCAAGTCAAGTCAAGTCAAGTCAAGTCAAGTCAAGTCAAGTCAAGTCAAGTCAAGTCAAGTCAAGTCAAGTCAAGTCAAGTCAAGTCAAGTCAAGTCATGTCAAGTCAAGTCAAATCAAGTCAAGTCAAGTCAAGTCAAGTCGCCACGAGTCTCATGACAAGTCGCCACGAGTCTCATGACAAGTCGCCACGAGTCTCATGACAAGTCGCCACGAGTCTCATGACAAGTCGCCACGAGTCTCATGACAAGTCGCCACGAGTCTCATGACAAGTCGCCACGAGTCTCATGACAAGTCGCCACGAGTCTCATGACAAGTCGCCACGAGTCTCATGACAAGTCGCCACGAGTCTCATGACAAGTCGCCACGAGTCTCATGACAAGTCGCCACGAGTCTCATGACAAGTCGCCACGAGTCTTATGACAAGTCGCCACGAGTCTCATGACAAGTCGCCACGAGTCTCATGACAAGTGGCCACGAGTCTCATGACAAGTCGCCACGAGTCTCATGACAAGTCGCCACGAGTCTCATGACAAGTCTCCACGAGTCTCATGACAAGTCGCCACGAGTCTCATGACAAGTCGCCACGAGTCTCATGACAAGTCGCCACGAGTCATGACAAGTCGCCACAAGTCATGACAAGTCGCCACAAGTCATGACAAGACAAGTCAAGTCATCACAAGACAAGTCAAGTCATGACAAGACAAGTCAAGTCATGACAAGACAAGTCAAGTCATGACAAGACAAGTCAAGTCATGACAAGACAAGTCAAGTCAAGTCACCACAAGTCAAGTCACCACAAGTCAAGTCAAGTCTCCACAAGTCAAGTCAAGTCAAGTCAAGTCAAGTCACCACAAGTCAAGTCACCACAAGTCAAGTCAAGTCACCACAAGTCAAGTCAAGTCAAGACAAGTCAAGTCAAGTCACCAAAAGTCAAGTCAAGTCACCACAAGTCAAGTCAAGTCACCACTTGTCAAGTCACCACAAGTCATGTCAAGTCACCACAAGTCCATTCAAGTCAAGTCAAGTCAAGTCAAGTCAAGTCAAGTCAAGTCAAGTCACCACGAGTCATGACAAGTCGCCACGAGTCATGACAAGTCGCCACGAGTCATGACAAGTCGCCACGAGTCATGACAAGTCGCCACGCGTCATGACAAGTCGCCACGAGTCATGACAAGTCGCCACGAGTCATGACAAGTCGCCACAAGTCATGACAAGACAAGTCAAGTCATGACAAGACAAGTCAAGTCAAGTATCACAAGTCACCACAAGTCACCACAAGTCACCACAAGTCACCACAAGTCACCACAAGTCACCACAAGTCAAGTCACCACAAGTCAAGTCAAGTCACCACAAGTCAAGTCACCACAAGTCAAGTCAAGTCAAGTCAAGTCAAGTCAAGTCAAGTCAAGTCAAGTCAAGTCAAGTCAAGTCAAGTCAAGTCAAGTCAAGCCAAGTCAAGTCAAGTCAAGTCAAGTCAATTCAAGTCAAGTCAAGTCAAGTCAAGTCAAGTCAAGTCAAGTCAAGTCAAGTCAAGTCAAGTCAAGTCAAGTCAATTCAAGTCAAGTCAAGTCAAGTCAAGTCAAGTCAAGTCAAGTCAAGTCAAGTCAAGTCAAGTCAAGTCAAGTCAAGTCAAGTCAAGTCAAGTCAAGTCAAGTCAAGTCAAGTCAAGTCATGTCAAGTCAAGTCAAATCAAGTCAAGTCAAGTCAAGTCAAGTCGCCACGAGTCTCATGACAAGTCGCCACGAGTCTCATGACAAGTCGCCACGAGTCTCATGACAAGTCGCCACGAGTCTCATGACAAGTCGCCACGAGTCTCATGACAAGTCGCCACGAGTCTCATGACAAGTCGCCACGAGTCTCATGACAAGTCGCCACGAGTCTCATGACAAGTCGCCACGAGTCTCATGACAAGTCGCCACGAGTCTCATGACAAGTCGCCACGAGTCTCATGACAAGTCGCCACGAGTCTCATGACAAGTCGCCACGAGTCTCATGACAAGTCGCCACGAGTCTCATGACAAGTCGCCACGAGTCTCATGACAAGTGGCCACGAGTCTCATGACAAGTCGCCACGAGTCTCATGACAAGTCGCCACGAGTCTCATGACAAGTGGCCACGAGTCTCATGACAAGTCGCCACGAGTCTCATGACAAGTCGCCACGAGTCTCATGACAAGTCGCCACGAGTCTCATGACAAGTCGCAACGAGTCTCATGACAAGTCGCCACGAGTCTCATGACAAGTCGCCACGAGTCATGACAAGTCGCCACAAGTCATGACAAGTCGCCACAAGTCATGACAAGACAAGTCAAGTCATCACAAGACAAGTCAAGTCATGACAAGACAAGTCAAGTCATGACAAGACAAGTCAAGTCATGACAAGACAAGTCAAATCATGACAAGACAAGTCAAGTCAAGTCACCACAAGTCAAGTCACCACAAGTCAAGTCAAGTCTCCACAAGTCAAGTCAAGTCAAGTCAAGTCAAGTCACCACAAGTCAAGTCACCACAAGTCAAGTCACCACAAGTCAAGTCAAGTCACCACAAGTCAAGTCAAGTCAAGACAAGTCAAGTCAAGTCACCAAAAGTCAAGTCAAGTCACCACAAGTCAAGTCAAGTCACCACAAGTCAAGTCAAGTCACCACTTGTCAAGTCACCACAAGTCATGTCAAGTCACCACAAGTCCAGTCAAGTCAAGTCAAGTCAAGTCAAGTCAAGTCAAGTCAAGTCAAGTCAAGTCAAGTCAAGTCAAGTCAAGTCAAGTCACCACGAGTCATGACAAGTCGCCACGAGTCATGACAAGTCGCCACGAGTCATGACAAGTCGCCACGCGTCATGACAAGTCGCCACGAGTCATGACAAGTCGCCACGAGTCATGACAAGTCGCCACAAGTCATGACAAGACAAGTCAAGTCATGACAAGACAAGTCAAGTCATGACAAGACAAGTCAAGTCATGACAAGACAAGTCAAGTCAAGTACCACAAGTCACCACAAGTCACCACAAGTCACCACAAGTCACCACAAGTCACCACAAGTCACCACAAGTCAAGTCACCACAAGTCAAGTCAAGTCACCACAAGTCAAGTCACCACAAGTCAAGTCAAGTCAAGTCAAGTCAAGTCAAGTCAAGTCAAGTCAAGTCAAGTCAAGTCAAGTCAAGTCAAGTCAAGTCAAGTCAAGTCAAGTCAAGTCAAGTCAAGTCAAGTCAAGTCAAGTCAAGTCAAGTCAAGTCAAGTCAAGTCAAGTCAAGTCAAGTCAAGTCAAGTCAAGTCAAGTCGCCACGAGTCTCATGACAAGTCGCCACGAGTCTCATGACAAGTCGCCACGAGTCTCATGACAAGTGGCCACGAGTCTCATGACAAGTCGCCACGAGTCTCATGACAAGTCGCCACGAGTCTCATGACAAGTCTCCACGAGTCTCATGACAAGTCGCCACGAGTCTCATGACAAGTCGCCACGAGTCTCATGACAAGTCGCCACGAGTCATGACAAGTCGCCACAAGTCATGACAAGTCGCCACGAGTCATGACAAGTCGCCACGCGTCATGACAAGTCGCCACAAGTCATGTCAAGTCACCACAAGTCCAGTCAAGTCAAGTCAAGTCAAGTCAAGTCAAGTCAAGTCAAGTCAAGTCAAGTCAAGTCAAGTCGCCACGAGTCTCATGACAAGTCGCCACGAGTCTCATGACAAGTCGCCACGAGTCTCATGACAAGTGGCCACGAGTCTCATGACAAGTCGCCACGAGTCTCATGACAAGTCGCCACGAGTCTCATGACAAGTCTCCACGAGTCTCATGACAAGTCGCCACGAGTCTCATGACAAGTCGCCACGAGTCTCATGACAAGTCGCCACGAGTCATGACAAGTCGCCACGAGTCATGACAAGTCGCCACGCGTCATGACAAGTCGCCACGAGTCATGACAAGTCGCCACGAGTCATGACAAGTCGCCACAAGTCATGACAAGACAAGTCAAGTCATGACAAGACAAGTCAAGTCATGACAAGACAAGTCAAGTCATGACAAGACAAGTCAAGTCATGACAAGACAAGTCAAGTCAAGTCACCACAAGTCAAGTCACCACAAGTCAAGTCAAGTCTCCACAAGTCAAGTCAAGTCAAGTCAAGTCAAGTCACCACAAGTCAAGTCACCACAAGTCAAGTCAAGTCAGCACAAGTCAAGTCAAGTCAAGACAAGTCAAGTCAAGTCACCAAAAGTCAAGTCAAGTCACCACAAGTCAAGTCAAGTCACCACTTGTCAAGTCACCACAAGTCATGTCAAGTCACCACAAGTCCAGTCAAGTCAAGTCAAGTCAAGTCAAGTCAAGTCAAGTCAAGTCAAGTCACCACGAGTCATGACAAGTCGCCACGAGTCATGACAAGTCGCCACGAGTCATGACAAGTCGCCACGAGTCATGACAAGTCGCCACGCGTCATGACAAGTCGCCACGAGTCATGACAAGTCGCCACGAGTCATGACAAGTCGCCACAAGTCATGACAAGACAAGTCAAGTCATGACAAGACAAGTCAAGTCAAGTATCACAAGTCACCACAAGTCACCACAAGTCACCACAAGTCACCACAAGTCACCACAAGTCACCACAAGTCAAGTCACCACAAGTCAAGTCAAGTCACCACAAGTCAAGTCACCACAAGTCAAGTCAAGTCAAGTCAAGTCAAGTCAAGTCAAGTCAAGTCAAGTCAAGTCAAGTCAAGTCAAGTCAAGTCAAGTCAAGCCAAGTCAAGTCAAGTCAAGTCAAGTCAATTCAAGTCAAGTCAAGTCAAGTCAAGTCAAGTCAAGTCAAGTCAAGTCAAGTCAAGTCAAGTCAAGTCAAGTCAAGTCAATTCAAGTCAAGTCAAGTCAAGTCAAGTCAAGTCAAGTCAAGTCAAGTCAAGTCAAGTCAAGTCAAGTCAAGTCAAGTCAAGTCAAGTCAAGTCAAGTCAAGTCAAGTCATGTCAAGTCAAGTCAAATCAAGTCAAGTCAAGTCAAGTCAAGTCGCCACGAGTCTCATGACAAGTCGCCACGAGTCTCATGACAAGTCGCCACGAGTCTCATGACAAGTCGCCACGAGTCTCATGACAAGTCGCCACGAGTCTCATGACAAGTCGCCACGAGTCTCATGACAAGTCGCCACGAGTCTCATGACAAGTCGCCACGAGTCTCATGACAAGTCGCCACGAGTCTCATGACAAGTCGCCACGAGTCTCATTACAAGTCGCCACGAGTCTCATGACAAGTCGCCACGAGTCTCATGACAAGTCGCCACGAGTCTTATGACAAGTCGCCACGAGTCTCATGACAAGTCGCCACGAGTCTCATGACAAGTGGCCACGAGTCTCATGACAAGTCGCCACGAGTCTCATGACAAGTCGCCACGAGTCTCATGACAAGTCTCCACGAGTCTCATGACAAGTCGCCACGAGTCTCATGACAAGTCGCCACGAGTCTCATGACAAGTCGCCACGAGTCATGACAAGTCGCCACAAGTCATGACAAGTCGCCACAAGTCATGACAAGACAAGTCAAGTCATCACAAGACAAGTCAAGTCATGACAAGACAAGTCAAGTCATGACAAGACAAGTCAAGTCATGACAAGACAAGTCAAGTCATGACAAGACAAGTCAAGTCAAGTCACCACAAGTCAAGTCACCACAAGTCAAGTCAAGTCTCCACAAGTCAAGTCAAGTCAAGTCAAGTCACCACAAGTCAAGTCACCACAAGTCAAGTCAAGTCACCACAAGTCAAGTCAAGTCAAGACAAGTCAAGTCAAGTCACCAAAAGTCAAGTCAAGTCACCACAAGTCAAGTCAAGTCACCACTTGTCAAGTCACCACAAGTCATGTCAAGTCACCACAAGTCCAGTCAAGTCAAGTCAAGTCAAGTCAAGTCAAGTCAAGTCAAGTCAAGTCACCACGAGTCATGACAAGTCGCCACGAGTCATGACAAGTCGCCACGAGTCATGACAAGTCGCCACGAGTCATGACAAGTCGCCACGCGTCATGACAAGTCGCCACGAGTCATGACAAGTCGCCACGAGTCATGACAAGTCGCCACAAGTCATGACAAGACAAGTCAAGTCATGACAAGACAAGTCAAGTCAAGTATCACAAGTCACCACAAGTCACCACAAGTCACCACAAGTCACCACAAGTCACCACAAGTCACCACAAGTCAAGTCACCACAAGTCAAGTCAAGTCACCACAAGTCAAGTCACCACAAGTCAAGTCAAGTCAAGTCAAGTCAAGTCAAGTCAAGTCAAGTCAAGTCAAGTCAAGTCAAGTCAAGTCAAGTCAAGTCAAGCCAAGTCAAGTCAAGTCAAGTCAAGTCAATTCAAGTCAAGTCAAGTCAAGTCAAGTCAAGTCAAGTCAAGTCAATTCAAGTCAAGTCAAGTCAAGTCAAGTCAAGTCAAGTCAAGTCAAGTCAAGTCAAGTCAAGTCAAGTCAAGTCAAGTCAAGTCAAGTCAAGTCAAGTCAAGTCATGTCAAGTCAAGTCAAATCAAGTCAAGTCAAGTCAAGTCAAGTCGCCACGAGTCTCATGACAAGTCGCCACGAGTCTCATGACAAGTCGCCACGAGTCTCATGACAAGTCGCCACGAGTCTCATGACAAGTCGCCACGAGTCTCATGACAAGTCGCCACGAGTCTCATGACAAGTCGCCACGAGTCTCATGACAAGTCGCCACGAGTCTCATGACAAGTCGCCACGAGTCTCATGACAAGTCGCCACGAGTCTCATGACAAGTCGCCACGAGTCTCATGACAAGTCGCCACGAGTCTCATGACAAGTCGCCACGAGTCTCATGACAAGTGGCCACGAGTCTCATGACAAGTCGCCACGAGTCTCATGACAAGTCGCCACGAGTCTCATGACAAGTGGCCACGAGTCTCATGACAAGTCGCCACGAGTCTCATGACAAGTCGCCACGAGTCTCATGACAAGTCGCCACGAGTCTCATGACAAGTCGCAACGAGTCTCATGACAAGTCGCCACGAGTCATGACAAGTCGCCACAAGTCATGACAAGTCGCCACAAGTCATGACAAGACAAGTCAAGTCATCACAAGACAAGTCAAGTCATGACAAGACAAGTCAAGTCATGACAAGACAAGTCAAGTCATGACAAGACAAGTCAAATCATGACAAGACAAGTCAAGTCAAGTCACCACAAGTCAAGTCACCACAAGTCAAGTCAAGTCTCCACAAGTCAAGTCAAGTCAAGTCAAGTCAAGTCACCACAAGTCAAGTCACCACAAGTCAAGTCACCACAAGTCAAGTCAAGTCACCACAAGTCAAGTCAAGTCAAGACAAGTCAAGTCAAGTCACCAAAAGTCAAGTCAAGTCACCACAAGTCAAGTCAAGTCACCACAAGTCAAGTCAAGTCACCACTTGTCAAGTCACCACAAGTCATGTCAAGTCACCACAAGTCCAGTCAAGTCAAGTCAAGTCAAGTCAAGTCAAGTCAAGTCAAGTCAAGTCAAGTCAAGTCAAGTCAAGTCAAGTCAAGTCAAGTCAAGTCACCACGAGTCATGACAAGTCGCCACGAGTCATGACAAGTCGCCACGAGTCATGACAAGTCGCCACGCGTCATGACAAGTCGCCACGAGTCATGACAAGTCGCCACGAGTCATGACAAGTCGCCACAAGTCATGACAAGACAAGTCAAGTCATGACAAGACAAGTCAAGTCATGACAAGACAAGTCAAGTCATGACAAGACAAGTCAAGTCAAGTACCACAAGTCACCACAAGTCACCACAAGTCACCACAAGTCACCACAAGTCACCACAAGTCACCACAAGTCAAGTCACCACAAGTCAAGTCAAGTCACCACAAGTCAAGTCACCACAAGTCAAGTCAAGTCAAGTCAAGTCAAGTCAAGTCAAGTCAAGTCAAGTCAAGTCAAGTCAAGTCAAGTCAAGTCAAGTCAAGTCAAGTCAAGTCAAGTCAAGTCAAGTCAAGTCAAGTCAAGTCAAGTCAAGTCAAGTCAAGTCAAGTCAAGTCAAGTCAAGTCAAGTCAAGTCAAGTCAAGTCAAGTCAAGTCAAGTCAAGTCGCCACGAGTCTCATGACAAGTCGCCACGAGTCTCATGACAAGTCGCCACGAGTCTCATGACAAGTGGCCACGAGTCTCATGACAAGTCGCCACGAGTCTCATGACAAGTCGCCACGAGTCTCATGACAAGTCTCCACGAGTCTCATGACAAGTCGCCACGAGTCTCATGACAAGTCGCCACGAGTCTCATGACAAGTCGCCAC
>NW_027648631.1:177500-180000 GCF_051294905.1 Botryllus schlosseri
TCAAGTCAAGTCAATTCAATTCAAGTCAGGTCAAGTCAAGTTGCAACGAGTCATGACAAGTCGCCACGAGTCATGACAAGTCGCCACGAGTCATGACAAGTCACCACGAGTCTCATGACAAGTCGCCACGAGTCTCATGACAAGTCGCCACGAGTCTCATGACAAGTCGCCACGAGTCTCATGACAAGTCGCCACGAGTCTCATGACAAGTCGCCACGAGTCTCATGACAAGTCGCCACGAGTCTCATGACAAGTCGTCACGACTCTCATGACAAGTCGCCACGAGTCTCATGACAAGTCGCCACGAGTCTCATGACAAGTCGCCACGAGTCTCATGACAAGTCGCCACGAGTCTCATGACAAGTCGCCACGAGTCTCATGACAAGTCGCTACGAGTCTCATGACAAGTCGCCACGAGTCGCATGACAAGTCGCCACGAGTCTCATGACAAGTCGCCACGAGTCTCATGACAAGTCGCCACGAGTCTCATGACAAGTCGACACGAGTCTCATGACAAGTCGCTAGGAGTCTCATGACAAGTCGCCACGAGTCTCATGACAAGTCGCCACGAGTCTCATGACAAGTCGCCACGAGTCTCATGACAAGTCGCCACAAGTCATGACAAGACAAGTCAAGTCAAGTCAAGTCACTACAAGTCAAGTCACCACAAGTCAAGTCACCACAAGTCAAGTCACCACAAGTCAAGTAAAGTCACCACAAGTCCAGTCAAGTCAAGTCAAGTCAAGTCAAGTCAAGTCAAGTCAAGTCAAGTCAAGTCAAGTCAAGTCAAGTCAAGTCAAGTCAAGTCAAGTCAAGTCAAGTCAAGTCAAGTCAAGTCAAGTCAAGTCAAGTCAAGTCAAGTCAAGTCAAGTCAAGTCAAGTCAAGTCAAGTCAAGTCATGACAAGTCGCCACGAGTCTCATGACAAGTCGCCACGAGTCTCATGACAAGTCGCCACGAGTCTCATGACAAGTCGCCACGAGTCTCATGACAAGTCGCCACAAGTCATGACAAGACAAGTCAAGTCAAGTCAAGTCACTACAAGTCAAGTCACCACAAGTCAAGTCACCACAAGTCAAGTCACCACAAGTCAAGTAAAGTCACCACAAGTCACCACAAGTCCAGTCAAGTCAAGTCAAGTCAAGTCAAGTCAAGTCAAGTCAAGTCAAGTCAAGTCAAGTCAAGTCAAGTCAAGTCAAGTCAAGTCAAGTCAAGTCAAGTCAAGTCAAGTCAAGTCAAGTCAAGTCAAGTCAAGTCAAGTCAAGTCAAGTCAAGTCATGACAAGTCGCAACGAGTCATGACAAGTCGCCACGAGTCATGACAAGTCGCCACGAGCCATGACAAGTCGCCACGAGTCATGACAAGTCGCCACAAGTCATGACAAGTCGCCACAAGTCATGACAAGTCGCCACAAGTCATGACAAGACGAGTCAAGTCATGACAAGACGAGTCAAGTCATGACAAGACGAGTCAAGTCATGACAAGAAGAGTCAAGTCATGACAAGACAAGTCAAGTCATGACAAGACAAGTCAAGTCATGACAAGACAAGTCAAGTCAAGTCAACACAAGTCAAGTCACCACAAGTCAAGTCAAGTCACCACAAGTCAAGTCACCACAAGTCAAGTCAAGTCAAGTCAAGTCAAGTCAAGTCAAGTCAAGTCAAGTCAAGTCTCTTCAAGTCAAGTCAAGTCAAGTCAAGTCAAGTCAAGTCAAGTCAAGTCAAGTCAATTCAATTCAAGTCAGGTCAAGTCAAGTTGCAACGAGTCATGACAAGTCGCCACGAGTCATGACAAGTCGCCACGAGTCATGACAAGTCACCACGAGTCTCATGACAAGTCGCCACGAGTCTCATGACAAGTCGCCACGAGTCTCATGACAAGTCGCCACGAGTCTCATGACAAGTCGCCACGAGTCTCATGACAAGTCGCCACGAGTCTCATGACAAGTCGCCACGAGTCTCATGACAAGTCGTCACGACTCTCATGACAAGTCGCCACGAGTCTCATGACAAGTCGCCACGAGTCTCATGACAAGTCGCCACGAGTCTCATGACAAGTCGCCACGAGTCTCATGACAAGTCGCCACGTGTCTCATGACAAGTCGCTACGAGTCTCATGACAAGTCGCCACGAGTCGCATGACAAGTCGCCACGAGTCTCATGACAAGTCGCCACGAGTCTCATGACAAGTCGCCACGAGTCTCATGACAAGTCGACACGAGTCTCATGACAAGTCGCTAGGAGTCTCATGACAAGTCGCCACGAGTCTCATGACAAGTCGCCACGAGTCTCATGACAAGTCGCCACGAGTCTCATGACAAGTCGCCACAAGTCATGACAAGACAAGTCAAGTCAAGTCAAGTCACTACAAGTCAAGTCACCACAAGTCAAGTCACCACAAGTCAAGTCACCACAAGTCAAGTAAAGTCACCACAAGTCCAGTCAAGTCAAGTCAAGTCAAGTCAAGTCAAGTCAAGTCAAGTCAAGTCAAGTCAAGTCAAG